>NC_035435.2:25387178-25687178 GCF_002127325.2 Helianthus annuus | reverse complement strand
TCCTCGCGGGCCGCGAAGGCTTTCCTTGTCTTCTTCGCGGGGCGCGAGCCGCCTTAAATCTGGCCTATATATAGAGGTCGACGAGTTCATTTCAACTCGTTCAAAATCTAAAATTCTCTCTCAATTTCTGAATAGTAGAAATAATACCCGGGCATAATACTCACTATAAAGCGAAGCTCTGCCTCGTTGTAAGTACTATAACCCTGTTATTACCCTACATGATCGATTTAGGGCTCCGTAACGCATGTCAAGGCTCTACCTGACTCAGTCGTTGGAGTTCTGTCTCATGTTACACTCGATTGATTTAGGATTCCGTAATGCATGTCAAGGCTCTGCCTGACTCATTCATTGGAATTCTGTCTCGAGTTGTATGGTTAATGTGATTTGGTTTATTTTACTAACACGTGTGCATTGTTTAATTTTAATAGATAATAACCAGGAGAATCACTAGGAAGCTATAGTAGTATCACCTAAGTCTACAATGTGAGCACATCTTCTTTTTGTCACCTTTTTGCAAATATATTTTTATGAGTCAAAATGTTTTACCAAAACCTTAAATGTTTTAAATTACACTTAACAGTAATTGAGTATTTGTGATTCTACAATTATCGCTGGTATGTTGGGGTTTTGTGTACAAAATGTGGAAGACGTTACCATTGGACAATGAGATAGCCAATGAGTAATATGACCCACAAGTCAGGTGTTGACAGTACTGACTGAGTAATTGAATATATATATAAGCCAATAGAAGCCAGCTGGAGAGCACTGAAGGCTTGGAAAAGTGGCTATAAAAGTTACCTAAATAAAAAGGAGTTTTTGTTTTCAATAATTAGGGTTTATCCCTACAAATGTATTGGCAAATGAACTTGGGTTTTACCCCAATGATTTATTATTATAAAAAGTTTGGTGTTTAACTCTGATAAAAATATTTCCTAACTATGGTCCTGATGTATTCCGCTGCTAACTTAATAAACACCGATACCACCCATCTGGATCTCGCGGCACCCACTCCCGGGGTAGGGGTCGGGGGTTAATATTATGAAAACTGTGAGAACGGATCCTGGCAAAGCACCTTGTTACTATAAAAACACCAAAACAATGTATTATTAAAAACACCAATAATTGACTAATCGCCATTAAAAACAAAACGCCAAAACCCTCAAAAGATGAGAAGTGTTACAGCCTTAACAGATGAGGTGATGGCGTTATATGCCAATCTACAATTTGATGATGATGAATCTAAAATTTGTTACTATTAGTTTGTTTTCATTTGGTCTTATTGTAATATTATGAAAATATTAACAACAACACGAATGCCAATAAATTGACCTGGGAAACGCCATAACGCCAAAAAAATTATCTATGTGACACAAAAACAATTAATTCAACATGACAGATCCAAGAAACAATAAAACTCCAAGTAGTTAATGAATGTAATTAACACCAAAATAATATTAGACGCCAAAAATGAAGCAACATTGTCACACCCCGATTTCCACGTGTCTCACCGGTGGGCCCGGTGGGGGATTATCGTGACGTAGTTGGCAACAATATAGTCAAACCACATAATTATATGAATGCACAGCGGAAGCATAAAGATAAATATAATTCAACCATTGATTGTAATATCGAATGTATCACAAATAGTCAAAAGGTATCCACAGGGGGATCAAAATAATAAAAAGTATTGTTCAACAGACAAGGCATCAAAAGCTTGCGAGACTCTTTAAGATGCTAAGGAGCTATAGCCAGCCGATTACGTTTAGTACCTGCAGTTAATCTTTTTGGGAAAATACGTCAGTTTACACTGGTAAATACATTCAACCGACACTTTTGTAAAATGTTTATTAAAATTGATTTGAATGCACAAGGCACAAACTCTTTTATAACTTGGGATAATTTATAATTAAATCTTGTAAAGAATTACATGTTTGCTATGCGTTCGGTCGACCGGGTCGTGCCGGGTTAAAGTTTAACAGACACACCACATAGCATATAACACCGTGGCGGGTAACCAACGGCTATACCTTTATAGTTATAGACATAATGCCGGGTGTACGCCTACACCGGGATGTCAAGGTCGTGGCCATTCGTAAATGCTGCCAAGGATATCCGGGACATGGTCATTAAGCCCCCAAAGGCGTTAAGCCAACAAAACAAGTTTTAAACGGGTCACATCGATAATACCCAACTACAAATGAGTTGGGGTCAATTGCCCGACCTTCGTGAGGTATCGTCCTCACGCTTCCTCTTCTCGGCTTCTTTGTTCTTCAGCGACCGTTGCCGGACCGCATCCTGAGTGAGGGACAAAGATAAGTCGGTCACAGATCTGAAGGTCGTTGGCCGAGAGGCCTTCACGCTTGCCTTAATCTCGGGGGCTAACCCACCGATGAAACGAGTGATTCTCCTTGGCTCCGGGGTTACCAGATATGGAACCAACCGAGACATCGTGTTGAAGCTCGTTAGGTAAGCTTGGCAGTCCAGGTTTGTCATCACCAATGATACAAAGTCGGATTCTATCTTTTCCACCTCATGTTGAGGGCAGTAATTTTCTTTGATGAGAGTAATGAATTCCTCCCATGTCATGCTGTATAGCATAGTCTTTCCCGAGGCCTGAACCAACGCCCTCCACCAAGCCAGGGCCTCGCCCTTAAACGATTGCGACACAAACTTTACCACATCCCTTTCCGCACAGCCACTGATGTCCACCACGGTGTCCATCTCATCCAGCCACGTCATACAATCGACGGTACCTTTCTCCCCCGTGAAGTCTCGGGGTTTACAAGACACAAAGTACTTGTAGGTGCAGCCCCTGGCACGGGATGCATCAGTATACTCCCTTTCACGACGAACACTGTTTTCATTGGACGAGTGATTATCGTCGTCCTTTTGGGCTTGGACAGTGGTTTGCTGTGGGATTTTGAGTGTGTTTTCGGCTTGGAGAGTGGTTTGGATACGGTTCTGCTCCGAGATTCGGTATATTGTCGATCTAGAGCTGCCTGAACAGCGTTGTCGACAAGAGCTTTTAGTTGAGCGCCCGTTAAATGTACTTGGGCGTTATCATATTCGTCTTCACTCGTATGACTATTTTCTCCATTGGGATTAGCCATGGTAACTTGAATCTGTTACAGAAGATAACGAAAATTTTATTTTAGGAGTTTATTATTGAATTGTCTTTTATGGCAATTCATTAACCATGGTAACAGAGACCATATCTGGTTAATTTATTACTCACTTTTATTTAGGATTTGAACATACTTATCCTAATTACAATTAACATTGCTAGTGGCATAAAAGCCTAGTCACGAGGACGCTATATAATATTAGCCGAGATTACAGAGAATCAAGGTACGAAGGATTGAACCGTAGTTCTTTTCCCTTTTCTGACAGGGAGTCATAGACCACCACTGTCTTTTGTCTTATTATGACAATGATTATGGCCCATAGGCACTACATCACTAATGGATGTTTGATAATTCGGCCCGTAGGCACTACATCGCTAATGGATGTTTAACAAATGATCATCTTCATTGATGATTTAACCCATGATTTATTATATCATTAATTTGGGCTTTGAAATCCTTAGGAGGATTCTTATTTAAGAATGACGCGTGCGATTTTAACGAATCACATCTGCCATGAATGTTAACATGATTACAGAGGTTAACTGGGAATTCTGAATCTTTTAATCAGGTCTTACCATCTTGGCCGGATCTTATAAAGACACCTGGCTAGGTTTCACTCTTAAGATTCTTTATTAGGCAGATTTAATTTAAAAGGAATGATTTTGATTTATTTCATATATAGTAATAACAAAAATGAAATTATAACATAACATTCCAAAATTTCAAATACGATTACACGCTGCCCTAAACGGGACTTTTAAACTAGTACATACCTACATAGAGGTTAATAAAGAGACAAGTCCATGCAGGGACCAATACAAGATAAGTGTCCAAACAGGGACTAAAGGGTAAGTCCACGTAGGGACTGAAATACGCTAAACGTCCACGCAGGGACTTATTTAAAATAGACATTACATTAGAACATATATAAGGACTAATGGTCACGTTTCTTCTTCTTGCCTTTCAACAGGTTCGCTAGACCCTTAAGGAATCCCCTGTTGTTCTTTCGTTCTTCCTCGAAATCCCGTTCCACACGAGTTAAGCGGTGGAGGATTTCTTCTTGTTCGGGTGGAGAAAAACGTGGTTGTGGCGCCGGTTGCGGAACTAGAGGTCTAGGAGGTGCTGGATACCCATGAGCTGAGTAGTCCGGTATCCCCATGTTTCCAAAAGCTCCGTCGGGATAGCGGGCATTATACCTAGCCGCTACCACATATGGGTCGCGATCATAGTTGTAATTGTAATGTGCGTGCGACGACGGTTCGAACGGCTTGTATGCCGTTGGACCCGTGTATGCAGGTATTGGGTGGTCATACCCAAATGGTGGCGAAGATGGTGCAACTGGTGCGGAGTTCGCCTCCTGTACTGGACTTGAAGGTCCTTCTTCTTGTAGTGGCGGGTAGTGGCTACTACTAGAGTGTCGAGGGGTGCTGAAGTGGAATTCCCCTCCTTGGGTGGACATACGAGCACCCGATCTTCTACGCCTTGGCGGATCAGGAACTACTGGTTGAACCGGTGGCGGTGGTGGTGGCGTAACTGCCACGAAACGTGGATCCTCGGAGGGATCTTGTTGTTGTTGCTGCTCGTGCTGCGATGTCTGATGGGAGGGTGTGAAGTACCACTCGTGTTGGTTGAACAACGCCTGGAAGCTATCTGGGCCCTGATAAGGTGTCCCATGAAAAGAAGATCCATCTGAGATCTCGATAGGATGCGTGGGCGTACCACGAGCAGGTTCTATGGGATCTGTGTCCTCATCCATATGGTCTTCAGAGAAGTGATCATGTGGTCCTAACGGCACAAAGCCTGCAGGTTCCTGAATGTAATCTGCTGGGTTAAACTGACCCCTGAAGTAAGGAGTGGGATCATCAAAAGCACGGTGCGATACCGAATGCTGCAGAGGTATGTAAGAGGGTTGAGGGTTATTGGGATCATTTTCGGAATCTGGCCCGAACGAGTGACGGTACGATGGTGTTGAGCTGTGCGAGGTAGAATGTCTCGCAGGTTCGAAAAGGTTTCTCCGTCTTTGTGGTTCTTCACTCCTTGTGGTCGAAGGAGCTCGCGTATTTGAAGGTCCAGCTTCGTGATCATGGTGAGTAATGATCTCTCCTCTGCCTCTTCTTCCTCTTCCTCGGAAAATTACAGGTGGCATATTTCCTGCTTTCAAAACTTTAAATAACAATGATAATAAAAAGACAACTTGGAATAACAATTCGAATTTGTCCTAGGTTCTTGTCTAGACTCAAGTATGTGCAATTGTGTCACTGAGATTAAACACATTAGGGTAGTGTTTAATTCACTCAATGTTGGCTCTGATACCAACCTGTCACACCCCGATTTCCACGTGTCTCACCGGTGGGCCCGGTGGGGGATTATCGTGACGTAGTTGGCAACAATATAGTCAAACCACACAATTATATGAATGCACAGCGGAAGCATAAAGATAAATATAATTCAACCATTTGTTTGTAATATCGAATGTATCACAAATAGTCGAAAGGTATCCACAGGGGGATCAAAATAATAAAAAGTATTGTTCAACAGACAAGGCATCAAAAGCTTGCGAGACTCTTTAAGATGCTAAGGAGCTATAGCCAGCCGATTACGTTTAGTACCTGCAGTTAATCTTTTTGGAAAAATACGTCAGTTTACACTGGTAAATACATTCAACCGACACTTTTGTAAAATGTTTATTAAAATTGATTTGAATGCACAAGGCACAAACTCTTTTATAACTTGGGATAATTTATAATTAAATCTTGTAAAGAATTACATGTTTGCTATGCGTTCGGTCGCCCGGGTCGTGCCGGGTTAAAGTTTAATAGACACACCACATAGCATATAACACGGTGGTGGGTAACCAACGGCTATACCTTTATAGTTATAGACATAATGCCGGGTGTACGCCTACACCGGGATGTCAAGGTCGTGGCCATTCGTAAATGCTGCCAAGGATATCCGGGACATGGTCATTAAGCCCCCAAAGGCGTTAAGCCAACAAAACAAGTTTTAAACGGGTCACATCGATAATACCCAACTACAAATGAGTTGGGGTCAATTGCCCGACCAAGCGGTATTTTAGATACTGTAACCCAAGCCCGTAATACGGAAAATAAGTTAAAAGTATTTACCTTTGCAAGTATAGTCCTTAGTTGATTAAATCACAGATATCTTTTACTGTGCTCCTATTCTGGAACGAAGGTTTTTAAAATAACCTATTAGAATCCTAATGGGTCTTTATATTAGCTGTAGCCTAGACCGGTCAGTATCAAAGGATAGATACGGTTTAATCGCGTGAAAGGCGAAAACCGGGAATGGAATGTGATTCTGACCCAACAAGTTTGAAGGCTTGTTTTATATGGGTTTAATATTCACACTCTGGATTTTGGGGTCAAAATAATATGGGTTGACCCGTATCGGCTAATTTATGTAAACTAGTTACATAAGCCGAACCGTGCGCGCAAAAAGGCGCAACGGGTAACCGTAAGAGTCCTACACTTGTTTCCTAAGTCAATATGCCTTAAAGAGGTTGTGGTATCAGTAGGATACCTTCCGTGATGCCCGTAACGAGTTTAAGTTCATTTTATGCCCCGTAGGGGTATTTCGGTCTTTTTAAAGATTATAAAAGAGGTTTCTGAGTTCTACAGGAAATCTGAGTTTCCTGATCAGTTTATAAAGTTCAAAATACTTTATTTATTATTTAAAATCAGTAGCAACTGGAATCGGGTCAAAAGACCTTATAGAACTCAAGTTATGGCCGAAAAGGGCATATTCGGTATTTACCGAACCGTTGCCATAACCGCAGGTTATGAGCAGGTTAAAAATAATTAAAAATCTTTAAAAATCCCAAAATATTATTTTACATCAGTGAGTAAAAGGTTTGGTGTCGAAATCCAGGTTTAGATAGGCGTTATGCTAATTGCGCTATTTAATTACTAAGGTTTCGCAAATTGCGCTAATTAGCATAACTCATATTCTGGACCTCGGATTGACGTGATATTTTAGGGACATGCTTAGAGATCAGTAACCAAGGTCATGATCCTTTCACATGTCCGAAATTCTCGTTTTAATTTATAAAGGGCGTTACGGTCAACTTTTAAGCATTTAACGGAAATGTGTAAAAGACTTGGACAAATGACGAACCGGTCACAGAGGGTTATACCATCATGTAACCTGGTCCTAGGAGAGTCCTAAGGCATATCTAAATCGAACTTTAGCGGGTCAGAACTGAAGTCAAAGCAAAAGTCAAACTTTTGCGACATTAGGCTCCGAACCGGGTCAATATAGCAAATGGCCGGATCAAACAAGCTTAGACGTGTTAATATACTTATTATCATGTTTTATGAGTGTTCAAACAGGTTGCATACCATCTACATTACAGATTATGTGTAAAATCGCAAATTAGCTTTCTGTTGACTTTTTCTAAGCATGTTTGACTCGTTATTTGAACTAGTTAGAGTGG
This sequence comes from Helianthus annuus, assembly GCF_002127325.2. NCBI lineage: Eukaryota > Viridiplantae > Streptophyta > Magnoliopsida > Asterales > Asteraceae > Helianthus > Helianthus annuus. The sequence goes on along the minus strand of NC_035435.2, from coordinate 25,679,597 downwards.
CGATCAGAGGGAACCCTTTCAAGGGTTTATTACCCACATAAATACCAATACATAACTATCTTTGATTCGACAAATCACTGGACCATTCGTGATTTATCGCAAAGTCAATCGTTAATTACGACGGATTGACTTTTAAGCAAAACTAAGCAAAAACTAAACCACAAAAGGGTTAGACAACTTACAGAAGCTTGTGCATGACTTAGGATGATATAAGAACACTTGAGAGCTTCAGGAATGATCAGAAGATGTGTTTTGAGGTGTGTTTCAATTGTGAACTAAGTATGGCCTTTTATAGCAAAGTTTGGTGCACAAGATCATCACAACACATCCTACATTGCTCATGGATGATCAGCAGGTGTCCTAAGGTGCTAGGGGTCGAGTATAGGGCGCCCATGCTTCATTGATTGCTCACAAGTTCGTTTACAAGCCAAATCATTGAATCTGGCCATGCTTTCTGCATCTGTGTGGTTCACGCGACCCGCATGAGAGATCAGGCACCTTTTACGCGGGTCGCATGAATCTTCATGTCAGCACGCGTATATGCAGGAAGCTCGCGGCCCGCGTTAACTTATGTAAAACCTTTACGCGGCCCGCATTAGGTCTGATTTTCAAGATTTCTAAATCTTTTATAATCATTAACGAAATCTTCGGTAATTAATAACCTGACCCTTCGGGTTTGAAGGGGTAACTTTGCGATTTGGCCCTCGGTTAATTACAATTAAGGGCCTCGTGCCTTTTACCCGTACTGTTAAGCCCCTGGTTAGTTTAATTATTATCCGGAAAGCCTTAACTTTCATTGTTGACGCTTTTAACCCCTCTCGTACAAATTTGATCATAACTTTCTCGTTTCAAAATGGAACTTCGCGGAATTTATATAGTACATTATAGTGAGCGTATTTTACTGTTACAAAGCCTCGGGTACGTCAAAGGGTCACTCAGAGGTATAATTAAACATGTTGACACAGTTAACCCCTGCAGCTTGTAATCTCTCACTTTCTTCCGCGTTTCGCTTCCGTACGATCCATGATTTATTCGTTTGAAGGTACGAGCATCGTTTAGGGTTACTATACAGTATACTTACCCTTTTGTTGGCATTTATAACCCTCGAATTTACATACTTTCAAGGTTTGTCAACTTTAGTCCTTTATTTTATATCTAATGCCACGTGTAAACTAATGACACGTGTTAACACATTATTGGACACAAAATTTCGAGGTGTTACAAACATGTAACACGAAATTGGGAAATAAAGAAGATTGAAAAGACAAAAAAGCCCCTCACACCCTGATCATTTCCCGTGCCACGTGTTGGGCCAGGATGCGTTCTCATCGTTCTCACACTTTAGGGCGTTTTCTCCTGATCCCGTACCTCTCTTTCTCTCTCTCTCTCTCTCTCTCTCTCTCTATATATATATATATATATATATATATATATATATATATATATATAGGGCCATATTCATTTCAGAACCATAAATATTTACAGAACTCGCAGAACTCCTAATAAACAATCTTTTTATTTATATATTTTTTTATTTAGGATAATTTTATCATTTATTATGTGTATGTTTACGATTACATACATGTTAAGAGTAATTTTATCATTTTTTATATGTATTTTTATAATTACACATATTTAAACTAGTTTTTTTTACATATATGTAACTAGGTTATCACCCGGGAATGCTTCCCGGGTTTGAGAAAGTTATTTTATAGGTACTTTATGGTTAACATCTTAATTAAAAAACATAAAATAATTTATACAAATAAACATGTTATAAAGATGCGCAATGTCAAATAATGCCCCTTTTCTGACGCGCGTTAAAACAGGTGTAAAAGGATGGATCTAATATTGATCTTAAGCACTAAAACAATAGCAATATCATCACCCCATGTCACTAATGTTTGTGATACGAATCTATAGTGAAGTTAAAATTTTTATTTTGCTGACATGTCGGGTTTCAAAGTAGCAGTACCGTTGCATATAAGGCTAGACTTGCGTATTTGATTATAACTTTTAATAAGCGGATCCTGAATAGAACTTCTCCAAAACAAAGTAAGGTTTGTAACGTAACCGTGGCGTACCTGATTTAAAAAAACCAACCTAGATAACATGAGATGCCTGAATCTTTTAGCACGACTATAACCGGAGGTGCCTGATCATAAGAATTTGGTTTTTGAACCTATTTGAACCATTTGACCCGTTTCTTTTAAACAAATGTTCTATTTATTAGTGTCACCCATCAAATATAAAACAATGATCTAGCATTTGTCTAGTAAAACTATTTTTTTGGAGGTTTTTATGGATTTTAATACATGATGTAGTAATAGGAGGCAATATGCTAGGTTTAAACATGATGAACCATCATATCTGTTCATATCTCTAATGGGTCAATTAGTTAAATTTGCAAGAAAATGCAACGTACAATTCAATTTTTACCAATACATGCAAAAGAAAAAAAATTGTAAAATAGTATTAAGAATAACCCTACGTGATGGATTTTCTTTCCACACTACTATTATTAAGAACATATGTCAATCTAATATTACCTTGGTAACTTGATTTGGTTAACACAAAAAATGAGTATCTAAAATTCCCTACACTAACTCCCTTATGTCTTTTGGAGCATGCTTTCCATCATTAAACTTTGCAAAGGTCTCAGCATTTAACTGTATAGCTGCAAAAAAATAAAAAAATAAAAAAAAAATAAGGGACATACATTTTGGTGGCATTTCAGGCACATTTTCAAAATTAGTTCTTAACTTAGTGATAGAAGAGTATAAACTTGAATCTTCCGGTAATCGTTTTTTACATAGGCTATGTGAGAGGGATCTGGTGGATCCTCTCAAGAAAAAAAGATGTTGAATGTATAGCTCAAATAAAGATTATCGGATTATATATCAAGGGTTTTAATATCCAGTTCGACTATTTTTTACAATTTTATAAAACGCTGTTAACTACGATTTTGGAGTGATAAGCCGCACCAGTCTGGTTGAGTGGGTTGGTTGTACAGACAGTTTTACAGGCTTGGTTTTAAAAGGCGTGCCTGAGGCGCGAGGCGAACTAAGGCGCAAGCCTCAGCGCCTTTGGCTACATAAGACCTGTAGTTAATATCGTTTTATAAACTTGAAAAAAGGGTTGTAATGGGCTCAATCTCCCAAATCGATACACGGTCATGCCTTTCACCAGCAGTGGCCTCATGCCAGCAAACCTACTCGAGACCAAAAAATGATTATGTTGGCAACACTTTAGTTGTTCTGAAATATGCCAACATGAGCAATAAGTATACCTGTAGGTTACGCCATTGCGAGTTCTTCCATCGAACACCATTCAGATCACTAATAATCGTACCCATATACCTGTAATAATTTTTCCACTAATATATTTAAACCACAATATACAAAAAAAGAAAGTAGGTATATTTAAATTTTAAAAGTTAGACCTCTTTACATTCTTGTTCCCGATTCTTTAGTCTCGAACATCATTTGGAACCACATGCCAAGAGATATCTGGTTACTGTAGACTGCTTTATAGTACTTGGCTAATGGAATTACAAATTCTGATGGGCTAGTCCTGTTTTCAAAAAAAAAAATAGCAAAGTGAAATGGATATTTGGGTTTGCTCAAGTGATTTGTAACGATGATAATGCTCAAATATGTAATTATAAAATCTATGATAATTTGAATAGGTCTTATAAAGATCAATAACTACACTGTAACTATAAATTTTCAAATCATTATCATATACCAAAAACAAAGCCATCCATCAGAATATTTTTCCTTTGCCTCATTTAATCTCGAATATAACACCTGGTGATTAAAAGAAAAACGATATAAATTCCTATAAAATTAAAGCTAATTGCATAAAAGATGAAACACATTCACAAAGCAAAAGTTTTCAAAACAAATCCCTAACATCTACTATAATCATGAAAACACTAACACTTATTGAACAAATATTATCAACCAGAGGAAAGAAAAACTGAAATGTTACACATGAACACTGACGAATTTTCTAGGTCTAGCCATTTTCAACCACAGCCCTGAGCACTCCATCTTCAACTTCACAGCTACACACCGTGGGCCACCTAATCGTCTCACACTGCCTAACCACCACCACATCACCTAACCACATATCGCCATAGCCACAGTCACAGCCACCGTCGCATCCGGCCACCCCCTGCTCTATTTCGGTGTGTATTTTGTAGAATATAGTTGCCGCTTCATGTCCGCCTGAAACCAACCAACACGCAGATAACGAAAAATGGGGAGAACTTTGAGCGGCGATTGAAACGCAGCAGCCGGGGTAAAACGTTTTTTAGCTGAATCCTGCGGTAACCGTTTTTTACATAGGCTATGTGAGAGGGATCTGGTGGATCCTCTTAAGAAAAAAAGACGTTGAACGTTAGCTCAAATAAAGATTAGCGGATTATATATCACGGAAATCAAAATTTATTACCTATTTTTGACAAAATCCCGAAAGAAAGATTGGGTGTAGCCCTTTAACATGGAACAATATGCAAAAGAAAAAAACTACAAAGGATTATTAAATATGATATCAACTGTAAGAACAAAATCGAAGTAAAGTTACAGTAATAATTGAATATCAAATATAAAATCAATAAAAGCAAAACATACCTGGATCTTATCTAGATGAATCTATGACATTCAAAACACAAAAAAGAAAAAAAATAAGAATGGACACGAAAATAAGGGGAAAACAGAATTAAAGGTACCGAATAACAGTAAACTTACCTAGATTCTGATCAATATCGACTACGGAATCGACATACCTGGAAGTGAATAACCTTGATTTTGGAATCCTTTGCTAAGCCGTTCAAGCACAAGCGATTCAGAGAGAATGAGATGCAGGTAGAAGAAGAAGAAGAAGAAGCGTATGATAGTTCAGGTTTCAGGAAAGCGTATGGTAGAAGTTCAAGCCAAAGGAAGAGAGAGGCTAGGGTTTCGCTGTGAAGCAGTGAAGGAAAAGAATGAGCAACAGGGGGGATTTAGGTTTTTAGGTGACTTATATACCGGGTCATAAAACGGGTCGAATCATATTAAATCAGGGATCCGCATTGAATTTTGATACCCATCTCATTTTCCCGCCAAAATGAATTCTAAGAAGCCCTAAGAAGCTGCCACATCAGCCCAAATTTTCTCATTTATTATATATAATAGATAATAGATTAGTTATGACACATATACATATATATATAATTTTAGCAATTAAACATATGTAAACTACTTTTAACATGTACTAGTAGGGTGCCCGCGCGATGCGGCGGGAAACAGAACTATTGCTAAAATTTGACAAATCCTTTGAAGACTCATCAAAGATAAGCCTCAGTAACTCAAGGTATCCACATGACCCGCTCATGTAACCAACTCTACATATGACTAAAGTCTTAACAATATGTCACCTATTCTGATGTTTCAAAGGAAGAAGTGTTGTTAAAAGCTTGAGAACTCAGATGTGGGATAAGGCTTAGGGACCAAAGGGTGGATAAGGCTTAGAGACCATGAGGTCCGGGTTTGATTCTTATAAAGGGTTTTTCCAATATTTATTGGGTTTCCTCCTAAATTGATGTATAGGCATTATAGCCTAGTGGTGATGGATATAATCGGGTGATTCTGTTGGTGACACGATGATACTCTAGTGATCTATCAATGATCCAAGTTTGTCAGTAAAAAGCTTGAGAACTCAGACGCATGCTAACAAAAAAAACAAGTTTACCCAAAACCGAACCTCAAAACACAATTGACCCCAAGAAAATACAAGGCCATAAGCGTATCTAACATCTTTACTATTTGACCTCAAGAAAATATAAGGCCACAAACGTATCTAACATTTTTACAAACGCAATAAACATTAACCAACACTTTTGATTGACTAATCACTATGGGTTGATACTTAAATGCAAATTATTATATTTTATATTAGAATACCTCTTTTCATAAAAATAAGATTTGAAAAGGCAAAGCTAAAATGGAGCTCCTTTTTAGTTCTTTTAATGTTCTTTTTATTTTTTTTCTATGATTCTTTTTTAGTTCTTTTTTTTTCTATGAGCCAGAATCATTAGTAGGTGGTGAATCTCTAACAATATCTAGTACAAAACAAACTTATAGGGAATTTTGGAACTTCCCATGAACCCAAACCCACTACATAGTCTTCTGTGTACGGCGATTTATAGACTCATTATACTATATCGTTAAGATCTACTTGATTCGACTTAGCTTGGCAAGCTGAAGTCGCAATCTTGAAAACTACACGACATTTCAAAAAAGGTGGCATTGTGAAATTCTCATAATCGAACGGATGAAAACAGTTGAGATCTCTCCATTTCTTGTTATAATAATGTTACGAGCCAAGATGTAACATCAGAATGCATCCTAATTTTTGACACTAAAGAGTTTCCTTCCAAAATCTTATTGATCTGTACCATATGACACAAATAATCTAAGTATAATACAAATTCTTCTGTGTAGTTGAAGATAGTCTGCAGAACATAACAGATAAAGTTTGTTATTTGATGACCACAAACTTGTTCTTAGCTTTTACCGATAAGAATTGTGTGGCAAAAAAAAAATATAATGATAAAACTAACTGTATGCATAATGTTTGTTATTTGATGACCACAAACTGTCCTTATTCATTAACACACCTGACCCGCAGCAAACACTTATTTATCCATTTTTTTGTTTAAAAAAGCTAAAAAAAATCATGAGTTAGTTATTCAAAATAGCGTGCAAGGGGCTGAAGATATCATAAACAAAATAGCACCAATGAGAAACACATATTAATTAATGATTCAAGTAAAGTAAAGATGAGATGATTACTTTATATCATTGGCTAATACAAATTTTGTGACGCATGCCCCAAGATAAAAGCATGTTTACTTCAGAATGCAAAGCATGGTCAACAGAGAGATTTCTTACATGTCTTGTCCCTGTTCTACACGGTACCCATGAAGTGTTATGAACTTATGATGCTTGGGTGCCTTAAATGGATCCGAATTTGTTTGCAGCTAAGCAAAGCGCTGTAACGCCGCCTACACCAAGCAAGGCAATTGAAAACGAATCTTCAAGATCCAACTACAAAATAAGAGCAGGCATGTTATCATTTAATATAACGTAATTAATCATCTTTATAATTAAGATAAATACCATGAACAATAACAAGAAAACAAACCTCCATTTTAAGCTTATTTAGCCCTCTTCCAATGCCATCATGAACAGAAAAACTTGCAGCTACATCACTTACAGAGACATCAATAACGTCAATTGAGCCATTTCGAGTTCCCAGAGCAATCAGTGAAACAGTCACAACAGGATGGTTTCCTCCACTATATATATGTACAAAAATAGAAAATTACAAAGAATAAACAAACAAAGAAACGCAAACCCTAACATACCAAAATCAATCAGACGCGAAACTGTATAAGCAGTCAGCCGTGTCTGATGATCGAAGTTGAGTGAAGATTGGATTGTAGACAATCATATCAAGTCAAAACCACCCACCTATTTAGAATATAAAAAATGACCAGTTTAATTTTAAATACTCCAATTCAACTGCTGACATTCATTCACTTTTAAAACACTTAAGAGTGAATTTGAGTCACATTGGCTAAATTTTAACACACCATTCATACTTGTTTTAAAAATCGTAAGATTAAAGATTGAGTTACCCTACTCGAGCATCACTGTAGACCTGTTCATATAACAGTGAAGTTTTGTGCAGAAATGAAAGTTTCTTATTTCCTAATTTGCAGTAAAGCCTCATCCACCGATGTAAAATTACAAGACTAACCTCAAGATATTTATAAGTAGTAGCATCAGTGGGAACAATGCCATTCTTACCCCTAACCTCAACAACCATATTGCATAATTTCATTCTTTCTACCATCTATAAAATGCACATTGGAAGATAAATAAAATATTTTGCAAATTAGTTGTATGCAAAGATTAAAGCAAAGTAAAACTTACAGATAAACTTTCATTAGTTGTACCAACAAACTCCATGGCTTATATGTTGCACTGGATACTAATATTTCACTGATTATCTAGAAATGTGAGGTTAGTGAAGCCAAAGTAGAGTATTTCAACACCAAAAATGAAATTTTAGTTATTACAGTGGGTATGCCTCAAAATCACATAACCCATGAACCAAAATTCAACGATTTGCTTCTTAGGTATCAACTAAAAAGCTAAATTTAGAATGAATCCTGTTAAAATCAAACTATTGTTCCTTAAAAACAACAAATTGAACAACATTCTTGATCAAAAAGAAATACGAACCTTAAGCCACCATTGCTAACAGAGGCTACTCCAAGAACCAAACACTTGAAAATACATGTATGGATACCTAAGAACGAAAATCGAAAGTGTGTGTATATATAAAAGAATAGGAAAAACCTACAATTCGGTTACAGTTTCTTCAAATCAGTGTTTGAATGTTTTTTTTTACTTTCTTCATCGTTTTTTTCTTTTGACGCCCCTCTGAACTTCAAATCAGTGTTTGAGTGTTTTTTAATTTCTTCACCGTTTTTTTTCTTTTTGTGCCCTTCTGAACAAAAAGAAAGCAGGCGGAGGTTAGGGTTTGGGGGCTAGGATGTGGAGAGTGTTTCTTGGTTAGGGTTTTGACAAAATGAAAAAGAAAGCGGCGATGGTTTTGAAGAAACGATAGTATCATCACTGGCGGAGATTCCATGGATTAGAGGGAAAGGGGAAGGTTGTTTTGTGGAGAAAGATCGGGATTATCCAGATCCGAAAATGTAGGGTTGTTTGAAATTTGAAATCCCGCCCCAGAGATTTCAGGGGTGTTTGAAGCTATTAATTCATTTGTGCTTTAAAGCATTGTACATAGCGATTTAAAATTTGTACCCCTTAAAAATGGCAAATGACCAAATACAAGGGATTGAAATGTAATTAAGATGAAGGGGTTAAACTGTAATTAGTGTTTAAAAAACTAATTTACATTATAATATAGTATAGATAGATGGGCTTTAATCAATTGTACACTAATGCATCGTCTACTTGTACCTTTTAATATGTGCGTCGATATTGAACAAGACAACTGCCAAAATGTCGACAAAAATGTGTAGGTCGTCATGCTATCTTTGGATTTTTTTTTAAACAGTATAATTTATAAGATATTCCAAGAATATGTAAAAAATTATATGTTTGTTGTGGTGGAGTGAATTGTAACTAATTATCTATAATTTTGTTAAAACCTCATGGACTTAAGTGTAATAAGTTTTAGGGGCTAAAAAATAAATAGTGTTTAAAAGACCAAACTACCCTCATTTCAGGGGTCTTTCTCTAAATAAATGGGGGAAAAGTTCTTATTTTTTGGGTATCTTAAAATACCCCTCTCTCATGTATTATAATATAGTATAGATGTAATCAAAGAAATACATATAATATATGATAAAAAGATCCTAAATACAAAAACTTATATATAAAATGATTGTTTATTAAGAGTTCTGAAAGTTCTGTAGTTATTTAGAGTTCTGAAACGAACTCAACCATATATATATATATATATATATATATATATATATATATAGGATTAGGTTCAAACGTGAACAAAATCCCAAGAGTGAACTGCGTGAACTGATCTGGGCCCTTGATTTTTATGATCTTGAGATTAAAGTGAGTGGCATGATGGTAATTATTTAGTTAATTTTTTTTCATTTAATTAAATACAAAAAGGGTATATGTGTAATTTCAATCTTAAATTGATTGCATAAATCTCTCACAAATCAAGTAATCAATTATCCTCTTAAATTGATTGCATAAATCTCTCACAAATCAAATCAAGGATTAGGAAAGATGTAAATTAATTCAATTATTAAAATAATTATTTGTTTAAATGTGATGTACACATGTGTATTCTGATTTTGCCCTCTTTTTAATGCGATGTACACATGTGTATATCGTCTGTTTTTGTGATATCTTAGAATTTTTTTTTTGTATGGAATGTTGATGTACACCTGTGAATTAGTGTACACATATGTACGATGCTGAGTACACATGTGTACTGTTCTATTTATATCCAAGTACACATGTGTATACCGTTGAAATATGAAGGTTACGTGGATCTTAAAAATCAATTATTAAAATAAACATAATGTGGATAATGAATTTAAATTAGGAAAGATGTAACTTAATTCAATTATTAAAATAATGATTTAAATCTAATTTTTTTATATATTTACAATCTTACCCTTAACAACTAAAAAGGAAATCAAGGGCCCAGATCAGTTCACGCAGTTCACTCTTGGGAGGTTGTTCACGCTAGAACCCTACCCTATATATATATATATATATATATATATATATATATATATATATATATATATAGGAAAAGTATATCGTACATTACGACTTAACGTACTTCACGTACAACAACGTGCGTTATTTGTTATATAACATGCGTGATTAATGTTTTCAATATGCGTGATTATTGTGTTTCAACATGCGTGATTTTGGATTTTTGAGTTATAACGTGCGTGATTTTAAAATGAACGTGCGTAATTACCTGTCGTACGTGATGTACGTTAAGCCATAATGTACGTTAACCTTCGTCTATATATATATATATATATATATATATATATATATATATATATATATATATATATATATATATATATATATATATATATATATATATGATTCGGTTCAAATGAAAACCACCACGAGTTGTGAGAAACGTGAGAAATTTTTGATCCCGCGTGAATTGGGCCATTTTTTTTTGCACAAACGTAGATGAAAACATTGTAAACACATTTGTAAAAAAAAGTAAAAAAATTGTAGAGGGGTTAGTTTTGACTGATGCAAATTTTTTTTTACATGCTGGTGTAAAATTTTACAGTTTGATAACTATTTTTTTATCAGGGCGTAAAAAAAAATTGTATTAGTCAAAACTAACGACTCGACAATTTTTTTTACTTTTTTTACAGATGTGTTTATAATGTTTTCGTCTACGTTTGTGAAAAAAAAAAATTTGGCCCAACTTGCACGGGATCAAAAACTTCTAATAGTTCTTACAACTTGTAGTGGTTCTCATTTTAACCCATCCCTATATATGTATCTGTGTGTGTGGGGTATAAAGAAGAAAGAGGCCCGACACCGACGTCTAGAAGGAGACGAAGAGGGCAGGGACTACCGGGGGGGGGGGGTTGTGTGCAGCCCCGTCACCGCACTAGGCCTCACCGGGGCCGTCCTCCACAGTGAGCAGTCTAATACTATTGAAAAGAGGGTCTTATAAGCATATAAGCATTGCTTTATACTTGGGGCATCATGCCCTAAGTATTTCATATAAGCATATAGGCATTGCTATAAGAACTTAGTTGTACCTGAAAAGTCATAACCAAATCTTACTCTCACGGAAAAAAAAATTAGGGACTTGATGTTTTGGCCTAAAGTAAGGCTTTTTTGCTTAACTATAAATCTATAATGAGCCTCATGTGTCTATCTTATTTGCAACCAAAAGACATCCAAAAGCCCTAATGTTTTTTAAATTTAACATTTAACATCAATCATTAAGTATTTATGTGTTATCAATATACATTTTTATATAATAACTTATATTTATCTGTAACTAGGAAAAATGACGAGACTACGAATAGATAGGCACAAAAAACTCGTATGCAGAACCGAACACGAGAAAAAAACCTGGAAACTGTTATTTTTGTACCTGGATATTTTATATCCGTAATTGAACCTGAGCCTACCCGTAGAGTATGGTTAGGGTATACATGTGAGATCAATGCCCGTACCCGATTTATACCCGGAACTGGTCATACCATATACCGGTTTTTTTAATACCCGATAGAATACCTGAATCTTTAAAGTAATTTTATGTTTACTTTATAACTTTAATATTTAAGGTTTTTTTTTTTTAAATGCATATTATAAAGCAAATAATTTGTACTTGAATGAACTTTATTTTATTATAATTTGTTTTAATTATTTTTACAATTTACAAACCAAAATTATTTTTTAAATGAATTTCTTTTTGTGTAAAATAATAAAAAACTTATTTTTTTAAACCGAGTCTTAATACCCGTATTCATACCTGGTTTCAATATCCTGATATAATTAATTGTACAACCAAATCTGATCATACCCTACCCAGGTACATGTCCATTTTCCTCTTCAACACCGGTACTCAAACTTTACCCGATTTCTCTTAATACGTTATTTTCTAATACCTGATCATAACAGAACCGATTCCAGAATCGAAAAACCCGATTTGTGCACCTCTACAGTCTACGAAGGCTTATCCATTCAATTTAAGTCCGACATCATGGGCCCATTAGACGTTTTGGACTTCTAAATATCTCTCAAAGCCCATATGACAAACTTGCTACCCCTAACTTCATCACCTACAGCAGTCAAATGGGGACAATATGCTCGGAAAATTGCGAAGAGGCTCCGGCGAGAGTGTTCCAAAAGGGCGGTTGCCTTGCCACCTCTCTTGCCACTACATTATCCAGTAACGGATCTTGTTGAGCCGATGACTTCGTTCCCCATTAATCAACAATAACAACAAATCAACCAAAATCCTCATATCTTACACACACACACACACACTCTCTCTCTCTCTCTCTCTCTCTCTCTCTCACTTTCTCTCTCTATGCCTCTGAATCTTTCTTGGCGATGAGGATCTCGTTCTGCATATAGTATTTCCGAGCATAAGTCACCGGACACTGTGTGAAAGTGGGCCCGTATCTTGGCGAGGCAACACGGGTTGTGATGCAGCCATGCCGGAGCCCCATCCACTTCATCCGCTTTCATATTTGCAGATCTGAGCCAATTGAACACTCGAAGTTTTATTTTCACTCAGACGAAATGAGGCTATTTCCGAGGAGATGGTTTTTAAGGGTGGTTGCCCTCCTCTTTCAAAGTCTGATTTTGACTTTCTTTAAGTCAAACATCGTTCTTTGAAGCCTATGATTTTCTTCTATAAGCAACAACCCATTTTTTTTGAAGGAAACTTCAGTCTGCTGTTGATGATGATCATATTATTATTACTAGTTTATAGACCCGTGTGTAGTATAGATTACTATTACTATTATTGAGTAAATTACAGGATGCTGGATTCTGAATCCATATGTCCCTTTAGAGGCTATGATGATTGAGTTTCAATGCGTCTGAGTGAGATCGAGCAAAGATGAGATTATCCGCATCTTGGCGGGGCAACCCGGATGGTTGCGTGAAAGACTGAATGAGTTTGTGGTTTCACATGGCAACCGGTGGTATGTATGCAGCCATGGCGGATTAATCCTCTGTTCGATTGTTTACAAATCTGAGCCTCAAATTCATTTATCCCAATTTTTTTCTCACTCGTTTTTGTACAAACTTTTGATCAAAATCAACTTGGTTTGATTTGGTATAGGCGTATAGCATTGATTTTATTTACATACAACATGTATCACCCCATTAAAATAGCTAAAATCTTAAATAAAACTAGGAATTTTATGAGAAAAGAAAATTGACAAGCCAATATGAGAGATTTTAGATATATGCATTTTTATTTGTAGAACATTACTGTGAAGTCTACACTAGAATTGTAGAATATCTTCCAAGAATCCAAATTATTTGTAATTCAATGGTACTGTGATATCATAAGTAATGTGATTTTGATTATATTGGTGCATTATGCGTATATTAATCAAAAGCATCGATGTGATCATCATGATCCATGAGTAATCATCTTAATTCTACACCTTTCACCCGTAGTGATCTTAATTCGAACTAGACTGGCATTATTATGTCGGCCATGCTTCTACAGAACAGAATATACCAAACACATGTTCCTTTACTGCCCTTTCACAGAGGAAACCTGGATTCATATTGGTATGTGGTCTGGGTGCATTGTCTATGGATGCAAGTTGATCCGGTGGTTATCGACTAGATCAAGTGATGTCTTCGGGTGGTTAACGTCTGTAGATTGATGCAAAAATAACTTGGTTTGATTGTTTTTATGCGATGTGTTTTGACCAGTAAGTATGCAGCCATGGCGAATTTCACTTCTTTGTTTGATGGTTTATAGATCTGAGCCTCATATTGATTTATTCCACTTTTTTGTACTCGTTTTTTTACGAACTTTTGATCTAAGATAACTTGGTTTGACTTATGGGTGGCAAAATAGGTGGGTTGGGCAGGTTTGGATAATGAGTTTGGGTTAGAATGTGTTTGGGCTTGGATGAGTTTATTAAGAAAAATGTCGGAATGAGTTTGGATTAGATTGTGTTTGGGTCAAGATCGACTTAAGTCATAATAGGCTAAAAAGATTAAAAAAAAAACTAAAAATAAAATAATAAATAAAAAAATAATAAAATTAAAAAGCGCATCACCGTAAAAAATGTTAAAAAATAAAAAAAAATCACAAAAATAAAAAATCATTATAGTCAAACTCTGAATTATGTTAAAGTGTTCATAGACGTTAGTCTTCACAACTGTGACTTCAAAAATAATGAAAAAGATAAAATAAAAAATAATTAAAAGAATCCAAAAAAATAAATAAAAAATATCCAGAAATTAAAAAAAATAAAAAATTTAAAAAAGTCAAAAAAATAAACCAAAGTTAAAAAAATTCAAAAACTAAAAAAAGTTAAAAAAATAAAATAAATAAAAAACAGAAAAATAAAAAAACAAATAAAATAATAAGTTAAAAAAAAACTAAAACACGTGTTTCAAGTAGGGATGAGTGTGGTACAAACTGTTAAGTGTTAACAATATATACCATATACAAATTTGTGCGGTGAAAAGTGGCTTGAGATCTGATAAAGGTAATATTGAAAAGAGACATGAGTTTATCAGAATTTAAATTTATATATTGAACAAATATATTGATATTACAAATAAGAGGTAAACATATCATAAGACATAAATGAGTGGAAAAGCTTTGAGCAAACAACTATTATTAAGAACTTTAAGGGGTTGTGATTTCTAACTATAAACCTTCAAAACAAATTATAACTTTTGTGTAACGTGTTCAACTCTCTTTGCGTTAAATCTTTAAAAATGAGGTTTGTTTATATAGAATAGAGAAATCTAGGGATTTTGATGGGGAGAATCGATTGATCGAAGGATTGTTGGGAGTGATGATGATTTGGGGTTTGTGGGTTTTGAATCTTGATTTTGTTGGACCAACGTTGAGTTGAATTTGACGCCCATATAAGTGCTAAAGTTGAATGATTTGAAGTTGATTTAGGGTAAGGGTTTGTGTGTTTGTTGTCACACCCTGACTTTTGCGGAAGCGTGATTATGGTGTGACTTCTTAATATCATTGCGTACAATCATAACAACACTATATGATTAAACCATTTGATGTTCATCCTTAAATTAAGTTCGAAAATAACACAACATAATTGTCTGAAACGTAGACTCCAAATCTAAATTACAAACCACAACATGTTTTAAAGAGTTCACGAAGACTCGACAAAAGACCTTAAATAAAACCAAGTTTAGAACCATGTATCTCGTCCAGGATTAAGATACATCTGCTAAACCCTAATGACTTCGGATGACATCTTTTTATTCATAACGCAACTTGGAACATGCAAACACCCGCCAGATCCACTTAATTCCCTGAAATATATGTAATTTGAAAACATCAACAAAAGTTGAGCGAGTTCATGTGTTT
Organism: Helianthus annuus; assembly: GCF_002127325.2. Taxonomy (NCBI): domain Eukaryota; kingdom Viridiplantae; phylum Streptophyta; class Magnoliopsida; order Asterales; family Asteraceae; genus Helianthus; species Helianthus annuus. Next base: position 25,663,937 of record NC_035435.2, on the reverse strand, counting down.
GTGTATATGTATGTATAAAACCTTCGTGAATAGTGTTTGTATGTATGTTTGTAAATCCCGGTATGAAAGTAAACAAGGAAACAGATCACCAATGGTTTGCAAGGCCACTGGTATGCGTAGGAAGGCTCAAACCTAGCAAATTTGTACCGGGCCTCCGGCTGTAAGACATAGTCACCTCATGGGCCACCCTGGTCCTCATGGGTGTGGGCTCCCTACACCCAAATAGATCTATCACTCATGCCCCTCGGTCCTAACACGAGGATTAATGGTCTTAAGTGTGTGCCTACCCATTCACATGATCTACTGTATTTTCCTAGGCTAACCATACCAATTGTAATTGTATGTAATCATTTTATAACATGTATTTCACCCCCGAAGTTAATAAACAAAACAGTTTAAAGAAAAGGGTGATATGAACTCACAGTCTTGCGTCTTCAGAGTCGTAACTCAAATCCCTTCAGCAAACACGACTACCTACAATGAACTGATGTCTATTAGACGGACGGGTCATGCCTTGTCTTAGTATTTATATTTTTGAGTTACGTTTATTTTATGTCTTTATTATTATTCCAAGCTATAATTACTTGTTAAAATAATAAATATTTTAACTTAAATTATATTTATAAATTTTTGGAATAATTGTTAAACAATATTTTCGTAATAATACTTCTCAAGTATTTATACATGTATTTCCTTCCCAAGGATGAGAGTATCTTATACATGTGTATTTTGTCATATTTTGGGGTCGTATTCCGGTGTGTGTTTATACGTACGAAAATACGTATTTTCTTGTAATCGTTAAGTATTCTTATACTTAATTTTGTGTTACACCTTCCGGAATATTATTTTTAATAGAAGTCCACCAGTATTTATATATTTCCAAAATATATATATTCTTAAGAAGTATGACTTAGAAAAATTATTTATAATTTTTCCTTTTGGCAAAAATATTTGTAGTTCCAAAATAATATATTTTCAAGTCTAACTTTGAAAATATATATAAACTTATTTTGTCCAAAAATAATGGGTTCCAAGTTTATTCAAGAAAATATATATTTTTCCCAAAAATCATATATCTTCTAAATATTCCAAGAAAATATATTTTTACTTCCCAAAAATAATATATTTTCTCCTTGTCAAAAATATGATATAACTTTTGGTTATAATCATAAAAATCATATTTTCATTTCTTGTGTCTAAAATATTATTTACCAAAAATATGTTTATAAATGTATTTTCCGGAATATTTTGTAAGTTACCTTCTTTCGTTCGGTTTCACAATATTATGTGTGTAACTTATTTATTCCTTGAGATTTTTGGTAATATTTTGGATTGTAATTTCTTGGTATTTTGTTAAGTTATATTATTTTAACCCTAAAATATAACTAATACACAAAGTATACAAATATTCACACATGTGTGTCTTTATTGTGTGTGTCTATATATATATATATATATATATATCTAGCCACTTTTATTTATAAAAACCAACCTCCAATATTTGTATTTTTGTAACAAAAATTATGGCAAAGTTTATATGGAAACTCATTGTTAAAATATACTTATATATATTTGTTTGAAAATATTTTTTTAAGTGTTTACATTTTTAGAAAATTTTGCCATAGTTTCCGCTAAAAATGGAGGTTCCCATGCTTTCAAAGCATAGCATTTTCTTTTAAAATCATCACAAACAATCTACAACTCAATCAACACTTGCCAAGTGCCAAAATCATGCAATTTACACAACAACATGAACTTGAACTTTTATGAAAACTTGTAGCAATTTACTAGTGTGTTTAGTAAGCTTAGTTACGCTTTAAAGTGTGGTTATTTATTTGTAAATCCCTTTTCTTACAAGATTTAGTCTTTTACAACTTACAAGATGATTTTTCTAAAAATCATTCTTTTGAATTTTTCTTGTTAACAATGTATTTTTTATACTTGTTTCACCACTAAAAACATGGTTAGTTTCTTTAAAATCCATGTTTATGTAAATCTTGTGATTTAACTTAGTTTCTTGAGAAAACTAGTTTTGAAATCATCCAAGTTTATGACTAGTAACATGTTACATACTTCATCATTCGCAAAACATTTTTATTTTCAAGTTCATAAGAAACATAAAGTATGATCATCTTGGTCTTTCACAAGATCATCACCTCAACTTGCTAGATCATGTGTTTAATCACAATCTAGTAAGTTCCATATGATGTTTAACATCACAAACACAAATAACCAATCATCAAGAAGCAAAACAACACTAAACAACATGTATTCTTATGTTAGTGAGCTTTATGTTAAGAGTTATCTTCTTATTCTTTGATGTTCTTCAAGATTAACAACATACATCATCTTTTAACCAACTAAATAAGAAGTAACAAAGGATTATAAGAGTCTTACTACTAGCACAAGGCTAGGGATGAAACTCAAGAAGATGAAGATGATAAATGTGATGGATAAAAGCAAATGAGAAAGGTCCTTGAAGTTCCAAAGCCACCAAGCTTCTTTAGACACCTCCTAGCACCTTTGTAACACTTGAGATTGGATGATGGAAACTTGACAATGGTGGTGGTGTTGTGGGTGGTTTCGACTGAGAAGAAGAAGGGAGGAAGGAGAAGAAATGTGTGAAGTGTTGGTGATGAGAATGGATGGTAAAGACTAGAGGTTAAAAATCCAAGTATATGTTTAGGTGTTTTAGTTAGTATGATATTATATAGTGTGTTAGGGTGTTCAGGGATCATGACTAGCTTGGAAACATTAAAACAATGCTTCTAGTATAATTTTGATTTTTCGGGTAGTGTCCGGTTGTTGGTTAGATACTGGTTCGTTAAAGTGCTAAACTATACCGTTTAGTGTTCTTTATGTTCCCTTTTGTGACACTTTTAATTCCCGACACTTAGGAAAGCATTCAGGACCATTTAGTCATATTTTTGCATGATACAAGCTTGTTAAAATGCTGATTTTTGCTGAATTATGCTGAATTCAGCACTTTGGGTGAGTTTTAGGGACTTTCCGGCACTTAAACTATCACTTAGGAATACAGTTTTGTGATCCTTACTTCCCAACACACCATACTAGTGTAGTACTTAGTCTCTGGCCCATACTGGGTCTTAAAACACTGTCTGTCTACGTGCTGAGTTCTGTCAGATTTTTCAGAGTTATCCGCTAACTGTGCTAACTATGCTTTGTGCATCGTTTATGTCAATATGGTTTGCATGTAAAAATGATGTGACATTTATGCAATATGTGATGCACATGTAAGTATGATGCAGTAATAGGAAGCAGTTAAGTATAATTTAGCACAGTCATTAAGCACTAATCAAGATTAATTAATTGTACGGATACCTGGATTTTGACGGTTGTCACATTCTCCCCCTGTTAAGAAAATTTAGTCCCGAAATTTTAAGCTCTGCTACTAGCTGCAGGGGAGTTGGGGAACAAATGCGAGTATTTTGCTTTCATGCGGTCCTCACGCTCCCAAGTGAACTCTGGGCCGTGACGCGCGTCAGGGGCGGATTTATGTTCAAACACCGGGTTCCTAGGAACCCATTCGATTTGTAATTTATAGTGAATATATATATATATATAGAAAATTAAAAAGGAACCCATAAATAAATTATGGGTGAACCCATAACAATAAATGGCTAGTGATCCGCTGGTTCAAGGTGTTGTTTCCAACTAAGACATCCCAAGTTCGAATCCCGATTCTCTGTGTTTCTGTGTTCCTTTTTTTGTAAAATGTAAAACCAATTTAGATTCCTGCCTCCACCCTCCCAGCGACCACTGGCATTCCCTACCAAGCACCTCTTTTTCCCCATAATTGGAATCTAGGTATTTTTTACTCGTAAAGACATTCGTATTTTAGATTATGTGTTTTTAAATTTCTAATAATGATATTCTTTTCATTATTGTATCGGACTTTATAGATTATGTGTTTTTAAATTTCTAATAATGATGTTCTTTTCATTATTGTATCGAACTTTTATTATGTGATGAACCTTACTGAATTCGAACCGTCAAACCGACCCGAATTTTTTTATGTTCAGACATATGAAATAAGAGTATCTAAAAAGTGAACCCAGTGAAAAAAATTTCTGGATCCGCCATGACGCGCGTTCCATCGAACCTTGACGAGTTTAACACTACTCCTACGTGTCTTGTTAAGCTTCCAATCAGTAACCTCAACAGGTTCTTCGGTAAAGTGGAGTGTGTCGTCAATGTGAATTTCATCAGCAGGAATGATAACTGTTTCTTGAGTTGGACTCTTTTTCAGATTAGATACATGAAATGTATCATGAACTCCATTCAGTTCCGCAGGTAGATCCAACTTGTAGGCTACAAGACCAATCCTCTCCAGGAATTTGAACGGTCCAATATATCGTGGGTTTAACTTTCCACGCTTTCCAAAGCGTGCTACACCTTTCCAAGGTGAGACTTTTAGTAAAACCATGTCTCCCACTTCAAACTCCAAAGGTTTCCTTCTTTGGTCCGCATAGCTCTTTTGTCGATCACGAGCCGCCTTGATGCGCTCTATCACCCGCATATGCCCAGCATAACGGTGATCGACACTTGCGTCCGTAGAGAGCTTCAAACGGTGCAGCTTGAATGCTTGCATGGTAGCTGTTGTTATATGAGAACTCTACCAAAGGTAGGTGAGTGTCCCAACTACCACCCAAGTCCATTACGCAAGCTCGCAACATATCTTCAAGCGTTTGAATCGTTCGTTCGCTTTGGCCATCTGTCTGTCGGTGAAATGCAGTACTCAGGTTCAACTGAGAACCAAAGGTGTCACGGCCCTCGGCCCCGGTTTGACCCGGTCCAGAGCCGCGAGGCAGGAAATCCCGTGGTATTCAATTTAGGCGACAACGGAAGTCTTTTTAATAAAGGATCTTTTGATATTAAAAACTGCTCGTTTACATGATTTAGGGATAAAACCCTATAATTTACAATAATACGATTTCCCTGAGAAATCTTTATTTTTCAAAACATGTTTCTTTTATTTATTTACATTGAGCCACTTTTCTAAGCTTGTAGTGCTCCACGGCACTTTTCTTTGCTCACAACAGATCTCCTGAAACATGGTTGAAAAAGGTTTTGTCAGCGGGGAAATACTGAGTGAATCATTCAATTTACTAAAACAATCCATTTGTTATAATTTACAGTATTAAGGGTGATTACAATGTTTCTGATATCAACCAACTACCCACAGTATTTGTCACTCGACTACCCATTGGCTATCTCGTTGTCCAAATGGTGTCTGTGACTGTGATCAGATCACCCCTTGGCTAACTCGTTGTCCAATGGTGACGGGAAATAAGTAATGTATACAAAACCCCACATACCGGCTGTAATATGGTGATTACAAAGACTTAATCCTTGTAATTATAACTTTGAAAAATAATTTGGAGTTTTGTAAAACAGTTGATAAAAAGAGAATGACTCACATTGCAGATTTAACGAGCAGAGTATAAGCCTACTGATTAGCCTTGATTAACCTAATTTTAAATAACAATGCACACAAACGGGGTTAGTAACTAATACAGCAGTTACGTCAATTCACGAGATTAAACCCTCACAACGATTAACAAAGTGCAATACTTAACAATTCAGCGGATTCACAACGAATGACAGAGTATACTTCGAGTTCAGACAACACTCAAACATTCAACTCGAAATCACGATGAATAACAAAGTATAAACTCAAATTGAGCGGCACTTAAACAATCGTTGGATAGTTTCAATCGACCGGATGTTGAATCGTAATAGCGATCGAGTTATTACCCTGTTTTGTGGCAGCACTTCGTGAACTGTGTGTGTTGTGTACTTTTTCTGTTATAACTCAACGTAGAAATTGAGTTTGGACGTCGAATTAACAGCAAACTTCAAGTGCCAACATCCCCTATTTATATCTGAAAAATGCCCCCCTTCGCGCCACGCGAAGGGTTTCCTTGCGCGCGTCGCGTGGCGCGACGGGTCTACTTTCTAGCCTAGGTTGGTTTCGTGTCCAGTAGCTTTGCTGAGTTAACTGTTTGTGAATTTGAATTTTAGACAAAGAATTATTGTGATAATTATCAGCTAGGGTTTACCCCCCCTGAGTTTTAGGGGCCCTGATCCTGATTCCGTTTGTTATGAAAATTTTAGGGTTTATGCAGAATTGCTTGGGTTTCTCAATTAGGGTTTCCTTAATAGATAATTAACCTACTAAGTATTAATTTTAGTGAGAGTTGTTACAAAAGGCTTCTTGAAGGATTGCCAAATCCTTGACACAAATCTTCCGTCTCTATCAGAAGTAATCGAGATAGGCACTCCATGTCGTGCAACTATCTCTCTGAGGTATAGCTCGGCAAGCTTACCTGTGTTATCTTTCTCTCTGATCGCTAAAAAGTGTGCAGATTTTGTCAGACGGTCTACGATTACCCAAATCGTGTCATGACCTCTGGGTGTCTTTGGTAACTTCGTTATATAATCCATTGAAATATGCTCCTATTTCCACATGGGTATATCAGGTTGCTGCAGAAGACCTGAAGGCTTCTGATATTCGGCCTTTACCTTGGCACAAGTCAAACATTTGCCAACATACGTTGCAACATCACCTTTCAATCTCGGCCACCAGTAGAATTCCTTCAAGTCCTGGTACATCTTATCTGCTCCGGGATGGATCGAGTACCTTAATTTACGAGCTTCATCGAAAATAACGTCTCTAAGACCACCAAAGAGGGGAACCCAAATCCGTTTCATGAAACACAGTGTTCCTTCCTCATTGGGTATCAACTGCTTCTCCATCCCACGGAGATATTCGTTCACAAGATTCTCCTTCTTAAGAGCTTCTCTCTGCGCAGCATGAATGCGCAATGAGAGGTCCATTTGTATAATCATTTCCAAAGCCCTAACCCTTATGGGCTTGATTCTTTCTTTCCGACTCAAGGCGTCTGTTACAACATTCGCCTTTCCTAGGTGGTACTTGATTTCACAATCATAATCGTTTAGCAACTCAACCCATCGTCACTGTCTCATATTAAGCTCATTCTGATCGAATATATGCTGTAAGCTCATGTGATCAGTAAAGATCGTGCATTGGGTGCCATACAAATAATGTCGCTAAATCTTTAATGCAAACACCACTGCGCCTAATTCCAAATCATGCGTGGTGTAGTTCTTCTCATGAACCTTCAATTGGCGCGAAGCATAAGCTATAACCTTCTGTCGCTGCATCAGTACACATCCTAATCCCTGACGTGAGGCGTCACAATATACCACGAAGTCGTCAGTGCCTTCGGGTAGGGATAAAATGGGTGCATCGCAAAGCTTGTTCTTTAGCAACTGAAAAGCTTCTTCTTGTTTATCTCCCCATTCGTACTTCTTGTCCTTCTGAGTAAGGGAGGTCAAAGGTTGAGCGATTTTCGAAAAATCCTCGATGAATCTGTGATAATATCCTGCCAAACCTAGGAACTGTCGAATCTCGGTTGGCGTCTTCGGAGTCTCCCATTCTTGATCGCCTCGATCTTGGTGGGATCCACATGAATTCCATCTTCGTTTACCACGTGACCAAGGAATTATACCTCACGCAACCAGAACTCGCACTTCGAGAACTTAGCATACAGTTTTTCTTTCTTGAGCAGCTCTAAAATAGCTCTTAGGTGTTGTTCATGCTCTCTCTTCATCCTTGAATAAATCAAAATATCGTCGATAAACACAATCACAAATTTATCGAGATATGGTTTGCAGACTCTATTCATCAAATCCATAAACACTGCTGGCACGTTTGTCAAACCAAACGACATTACCAAAAACTCGTAATGTCCATATCGAGTCCTAAAGGCAGTCTTCGGAATACTCTCCTCTTGAATTCTCAACTGGTGATAACCTGATCGAAGATCGATCTTGGAGTAAAAACTCGAACCTTGTAGTTGATTGAAAAGATCATCAATCCTCGGGCAAAGGATACCGATTCTTGATGGTTAACTTGTTTAGCTCTCGGTAGTCGATACACATGCGGAAACTACCGTCTTTCTTCTTGACAAACAAAACTAGAGCTCCCAAAGGCGAGAAGCTTGGTCTGATAAATCCCTTGTCCAAAAGCTCTTGAAGTTGTGTCGACAACTCTTGTATCTCGGAAGGCGCAAGTCGATAAGGTGCCTTAGCTACAGGTGCAGCGCCTGGAACTAAGTCAATGTGGAATTCGACTTGTCGCTGCGGCGGCAATCCTGGAAAGTCTTCGGGGAAGACTTCAGGATATTCCCTCACAACTGGGGTATCTTCCAGCTTTGGCTCAGCGGTTTCCTTGTCCACAATGTGTGCCAAGAAGGCAACACATCCTTTCTGCAAACATCTTCGGGCTTTCAAACAACTGATAATTCTTAGAGGCGTATCATGTTTCTCTCCATGCACCACAATTGTTTCTCCATTCGCCATTGGAATGCGAATGATCTTCTCGTGACATACGATCTCCGCTCGGTTACTTGATAACCAATCCATTCCAACTACCACGTCAAAGCTTCCCAACTCGACTAGCAGAAGATCAAGCGTAAACTCATGATCCCTGAGTTCTATTACGCAACCTCTAATGACTTCATTCGCTTCTACTAGCTTTCATTAGCTAGTTCTATCGAATACGGAATATCTAGTTTACTAGCAGCTAACCCAAGCATATTCTTAAATTCTAGGGATACAAAGCTATAATCGGCACCAGTATCAAACAGTACAAATGCAAAGTGTTGGTTGATAGGGAACATACCCGTGACTACGTTCGGATCTTGGCGAGCTTCCCTCGCTCCTATGTTGAAAACCCTTCCCTGAGCTTGGTTGATCTTTGGGTAATCTCTCTTGAAATGCCCAACATCTCCACAGTTAAAGCAACCTGGTCCCCGACCATTTCCATTTCCAATTCTACCCTGGTTGTTATTTTGGTTGCGGTTTCCACTTCCAGCCTGGTTTCCAAAATTACCACGATTACCACTACCGTCATTTCCTCCTTGATTGCGGTTTCCATACCCATTTCCACCACGGTTACAGTTTCCATTCCCGTTGCCGTTACCTCTCAGACCACCATTACCACGACCGGCACCATACCTGCAGGTTTCCTTGGCATGGCCAATTTTTCCGCATGTCTCACACTTTCCAGCTCGGCATCGTCCAGTGTGATGAAACTGACACACATCACATTTGGGCAAGGTGCCCATGTATCCTTTTCCCTTAACCTCAACACCAGATATGGCAGCACCAGTCTTAACCTCAGCTGGCGGGTTTGCTTCCTTATTCTTGTTAGCACTACTGGTACCCTACTTGAAGTTTGAGAACTTCCTTTTGTTCTCACCTGATGACTCAACGTGAGTCTCCTTCTTCTTTTGGTCAGAAATCGAGAACTTGTTCAACCTGATTGCTTCTTCAGTCAGGGCCACACTTGGATCAATGGCCTCAGTGATCATTGCAGGCTTTGACGTCGTCACCATGGTCATGATTTGGGGTGCCAATCCCCAAATAAAACGCTCGATTCGCTTGAACTCCGGATCAACCATGTAAGGAACGACGCGAGATAGGTCGTGAAATCTCTGCACGTATTCAACAATCTTCAGACCATCCATCTTGACATTCTAGAATTCAGTTTCCAACTTTTGAATCTCAGCTCTTGAACAATACTTTTTGCACATAAGTTCCTTCATCTCGTCCCATGTCATGGCATGTGCAACCTCTTCTCCCAAGGTCTGAACTTGGAGATTCCACCATGATAGCGCTCCGTCTAAGAACAATCCAGAGATGTAGGTGACCTGGTGCTCTGGCGCACACTTGCTCATTCTTAGCACAAAATCAGCTTTCTCCGTCCATCTAACAAAAGCTACAGCACCCCCGGTGCCGTCGAAATTCAGAGGCTTACAGTCTAGGAACTTCTTATAGGTGCAGCCTGTACAAGCAACATCATTCATAGAAAGCATTAGCGAATGCACAAGGAATATCCAACTGTAACGTAATGTGTCTTTAGTGACTTAAACATACCATGAGGTAGGTTGCTTCTCGAGGTACCTCCGCTATGTTCGGAGCGTAAGGCCTCGTGTTGTGCTATCGCTCGTGAAATCCGTTCTTGTAGCTCATCCTCTGTTGTGGGCAGTTGGTTGTCTCTTCGAGGAGGCATCTTCTAAAAGAATATTGTATAGGTCAGGTCTTATGCATATAAGTATGTAGTACGTGTATGTAATAACATTTATCAACGCAAGTAAACACATAACATCACATTCATATCACCAATGTATAATTCAACGATGTATATAATGAGAATATTGCGATTGAGCTTGTATAAATCATCGACCACAAATACAGTTACATGTTCTACAAATGTATCATATCACATCAAAAGGGATTACAGGGTCACACTACCCTTGTCCAAAATATCCATCAATCTACAACAGTCATAAAATCAAAATGCGGTCTTCAAAAGGCTTCGTAAGCTAGGCTCAATAGCGACACTCTCATCAAAAGCAAGCTACCTGCATAAAACCAAAAACCGGCTATGCTGATGGTGGAGGAGGAGGAGGTGGAGGAACGAAAAGTAAACTGCGCACATGCGCTAACTCCTTATGCGACGCAACAGATAACTAATCTGCTGCTCCATGGTAAGTGTTTGTGCAGTTGTCTGTCGACTACATCTTAGTTCGAGTCTTAGGTTAGGGCTGATTGTATCATGCACGGAAATTGAGAAATCATGTTTTAGACATGGTTCCGCTTATGTGTCATAGGGTAGTTTCGCTTGTGTGTCATTGGGATGGTTCCGCTTATAAGGTAATGATGTAGTTCCGCTTATACGTACATGTACGTATAAGCGAAACCTACTTGCCTATATATAGGGTCATTCAAGCGGAACTATGTAGCAGAGCATTGAAGTTGTGTAACGGCGAAGCCCTGCCGAATCGTCTCCGGAGCTTGTAAATTGTTAATAAGTGCAATAAACAGAGACAAATTAGTGAAATCAAGCTGAACAAAGACAGAATCAATGAATTCCGCCTCTGATTCTGTCTAAGCACTCTTCTGATCGACTCATCAGGTCGTATAACGATCCTACATGTGGTATCAGAGCTCAGGAGGAAGAGTTCTTACCGTTTAGCTCGTTTTTCGCTCAAAATTCTGATTTCTACACCTTCTTTTATCAGTTCAGGAAGTTTTAATGGTCAAAATTGGATCAAAATTTCACAGATTGTGTGTTATTGGACAAAGACAAACCCTTGAAAATTTCAGACCAAATTACAGACTAAAAATGGGACAAATTACCTTCAAACTAGGTTTCGCTTATTCGAACACCAGGTAGTTTCGCTTTTAGTTCCGCTTTTGTGACACCAAAATCAGGTAGTTTCGCTCCAAACATCAAGAGGTTCCGCTTGAAAGGTTCGCTTCAAGTGACAAGTAGGAGTATCGCTTGTAGAGTTCCGCTTGAGAGGTTCCGCTTCAAGGGATAGTTGTGATAGTTCCGCTTTTGTGAACAAATCAGTTCCGCTTGGTTGACCGTCAAGTAGTTCCGCTTGTTTGAACATAAGTGATTTCGCTTAATTGTCCATTACAAGATTTCGCTTATTTGGACAGTACCTATTTCGCTTTTGTGAACAATAAAGATTTGTCGGGTTTATTTGAACGATGGCAGATATGTTTGATGAAAAGGAGAATGAGTTGGTTGAAAGGTTAAATAGATTTGGTTGGTATCATACAAGTATGTATGAAAAGGATGATAAGAAGATTTGGACTCTTAGACTTGAAAGGTTTGCTTGTCAACAGGATGAGACTGTGAAAGAGATGGGAAAGAGATTTGATTACTTGATGGACAAATTAAAATCATTTGGAATAAAATTGACAGATACTGAAAAAGTATCGAAGTTGGCAGACGCTTTACTTGCCGAATGGGATGAGGTTTTAAAGAAATTAAAACAAAAGCCTAAATTTTTGAAATTACATCCATCTGATTTCATCAGTAAACTTCAAAAGCGTCATTATGAAAATTCTGATAAGAAGAAGCTATTGATGAATAAAATTATAGGAAATCTAGATGAATTGAATTTGGGAAATCTAGATAAAATCAATTTGAATGTAATTTCTGAAATTGATAGAAGAATATGTATGTGTTTTGCTGCAAAACAGAACATGAAATATGACTTTAAAAGGGGATGTTATATTGATGAAAATTTAAACCCTCTTGATTTTGTTAAAATTGTTTGTGCAGGAACATACAAGACAGAGAAAAAGGCAAAGAATGAAGAATTTGTGAAGAATGAATCTTCAAGTTCTGAATCAGTGTGTTTCAAATGTGACAACTTTAAGACTGATAATGACAAACTCGTAAAAGATGTCGAAAGTTTGGCATTGGAGATCAAGAAGTTGAAAGATGAGAAGCAGGCTGATGATAAGCAGATACTTATTCTGAAAGAAAATTGTGAGAAGTTAAAAAACTGAAAATGACAAACTGTTGGATGGTTTGAACAGTTTGAAATCTGAAAACAAAAGTGTGAAAGAAAAGGCAAAAGTTTTTGAAGAAAAGATTAAAAGTTTTGAAATTGAAAAAACAAGAATTGAAGAAGAATTTCAAAAACAAATGAAAATTCTTGAAGATGGGAGAAATGTTTTTAGTCAAAGCAACATTGAAAAGCAAAAAATGATAAATTCTCATCTTCAGAAAATTATTAAACTTGAAAAAGAAGGTGAAAGTGCTCAAAAGAAAATCAAAGAGTTAGAAAAAGATCTTGAAAGCAACAAGAAATCCTCAGAAAATGAAGATTTCTGGATAAAGCTTGAGAACAAGAATTTGAAAGCTAATGAAACGAAATTTCAAGAACAGATAAAAGTTTTGGAAAATGAAAAGACTGTTCTTGAAAACATGAAAAATGAGAATGATACATCAATCAAGTCTCATCTTGAAAGAATATCACAGCTTGAAAATGAAGCTGAAAATTCAAGAAACAAGATTGATGAACTTGAAAAGAAATTGATAGGTTTTGTGACTGCATCAGATAGTTTGAATTTTCCCTGTCCAAAACCAATCAATTCAGTTCCAATAAGTGATGATGTCACAAACTTTGACAATGTCAAAGTTGAAGATTGTAATGAGAAATCTGATGATGTAAAAGAAAATTTTCAGAAAACTGTTATACAATCGACTGAAAAGGGAGAATGCTCTAAGCAAAAACCTTTGAAGAAGAAAGTGGAACAAAAACAGAAAAATAAAAATTTGAAAAATGTTCAAAAAGAAAATAAAAGCTCATCAGATCAATCATCCAATCGAAATCAAAAATTAAAAAAATTGAAAAATGAAAACTCAAAAACTGTTGGTAATAAGTGGTGCAGGTCGAACCACAGTGCTGAAAAGCCAAATCCAGAAATCAACAGGAGAAAGGAATATCACCAAGCCAAACAATGCTTTGATCTGAGTATTTGGGCTGAAAATGGTGATTGGTACGATAACAGAGTGTGTTACCGATGCGGTTATCAAGGACACATTGCTGTTAACTGCCAAGGTTGGAGTTATGAAACGAGGAGATGCTTTAACTGTCAAATTAGAGGTCACATTGCCAGAGATTGCCCAAGGAGATCGAATGACAGATTGAGGGCCAAGTCTCAGAAATTGGCAAAGATTCCAGTCAAAGTCAAGCCCCATGAACAGAAGGTTCTAAAACCTGAAGTTCAAGTACAGACAATTCAAGAAAAGAAAGTTAAACTTTCATAGGGGCAGAAAGACAGACTGAGGAAAAAGAGGAAGAAGGCGAGAGAGTATCTCGAGAAGATATTGTCCTCGGATTCACCGAAAAGATCGAATAAGAGTTCTGATGAATCAACTTCCTCGATTGCAAAGTCAAGCAAGACGAATTCATCGGATACAAATCTGAGGACGAAAGAAGAAAAGAAGAAAAAGAAAATGGTCGGCGATGAATCTGACAGGTCAAAGTCAGACAAGCCACCTTCAGGCGATGAATCTTACAGATTAAAGTCAGACAAGCCTTGTGCAGGCAATGATTCTGGTTCTTCAAAGCCAGAGGAGCCATTGATTGAGGTAAAAAGGGAGAATTCAGGTTTAACAATGGATGATGTAAACTTTCCACCATTGTTGAACAAGAATTCGAAATCACCCAAGGACCGTCAGGCTTGGGTGAATCTGTTTAAATAAGAAAAACCTGACTTGCCGGAGATCCCAAGTTGGTAATCGTGGATCAAGAATCGACATCATTCTTTATCATGTTTGTATAATGTGTTTGAGAAGTTTTTGCAGGACTTACCGGAACTCCCAGGTTTGTAAGCGAGGAGTAAGAATCGGCACTTTGAGAATTCAACCAACAGATGGTAATTAGTTGAAAAACAGGTTTGAAGATTCGTTTGTGCATATCTGCATATAGTAAATCAAGGACATTAATTTGTACTTGAATTTTTACTATAAGTGGTTGAAAGATAATATGATGAACCATATCCCCGAACTTGTTAATTGACAAATCTACAAGTAGTAAAATCCATCAAACTTATTTTCCGGAAAAACCATTTTGATTGAAACAAACTTGAGTGTTTTGAAATCATTATGGGAAAATAGTTTGTTGTGAGGGGGAGTTCTGATTGTTTACGCCAAACGGATGGAGAATTGAGGCATTTCGATATCAGTTGTCATGATCTGTATAGTTTGTTTTCAATTTTTCTTTAGATGTATTTGAATTTTAGGGGGAGTAAGAAATTTTTAGAAAATCCAAAAACATCAGAAAATTTGAAAAAGCCAAAAACATTGAAAAATTAAAAATGAGTTTTGGTGCGAATAGGGGAAATGATAGTACATCAGCTAGACTGGCACAGTACGCTAAAGATTTGTAATGTATAAATGCAATTAAGCAGTCTCGCTAAAGATGTGTCGGTAGGTTTTCACAGAATTAGTAGATCAGTTTGGGATATAAACATAAATTTCACTTGCGTCTATGTGGGGAACACCTCCAGGATATATAGGTAACCCCTGAAATCCTGTTTGAAAGGTCCCTTATTCTGAGGTACTAGGTCTTTATGCTCAGTGATATCTGGGGTATTATCCCGGGACTTCTGCTGTATGGAAGTACTGACCTAGTCCCCGGATAATGCTTTCTGCAAAAAGCTTTGAAACATAAGCTCGCCCTCAGCATGCTGATAAAACAATAAAATTGATAGTCGCTGCTGTTGTAATTAAAAGATCCTCTAAAGGGGACACACCTTAAAGTCAAAGCCGTCATCTCTCTGCGTATACGGAAGTATCGACCTGAGCTCTCACGGCCCTCGCACATAACCCCTTTACAGATATCAGCTGTGGTATACTCACCTGTAAGACTGAATACTGGGGTCTGGATACGGGAGTATATACTGAGGTGGGACACATGTAGATGTTTAAGTTCAAAAACACTAATTCTGTATCCCGAACAGGTTGAACATTTTGTGAGAATTTAAGTGGATCAGAATATCAGCAATCTATGCGAATTGTTTAAAAGCTTAAAATGATTTAACAGCTTAACGGTGCTAGTGTTTAATCAGCAGCTGATATGATCCTCTTGCACGGACTCGCAAAAATATGTTTGTTCATATTTCATTTCTGCATTTAATTTTTGCATTTATATTTTGAAAATCCAAAAAGATTTTCAACAACTGATGTTAGAGAGCTGATATTTAAAATCTCTAAGGCTAAACATGATGATCAGAGGTTTGGTTAATTTGGTGTGAAATAATTAATCAGATTTTGGAAAGATTAATAGGTTTTAAATGAGAAAAATTCTTGAATGTTCTTAAATGATTAGTTGATTCATTAAGTTGAATCACAATTTTGTTTGTGATAGAATGTCTGAGTTGTGTAGGTTTCTGATCCTGTTGCTACGGAAAGCCAGGAGATACATCAGAACCTGAGAAGAGTTTAAGTTGATAAAGCCAGGAGTTGATTTCAATGGTGATAACGAATTCCAGACGGCGATCCCAGCATGATGATAGGGGGAGTCTGATGAAAGTTAGAGCTAGAGAAAGATCCAGGTTCATGATTCCAGGAAGAGTTCCTGAAGAAGACCGATTAAGAGTGAAGAGTTGTCAATGTTTGAAGACTCTCACTGAAGATTCCGTCAACATTCAAGGGGGAGTCTGTTGGTGCAGTTGTCTGTCGACTACATCTTAGTCCGAGTCTTAGGTTAGGGCTGATTGTATCATGCACGGAAATTGAGAAATCATGTTTTAGACATGGTTCCGCTTATGTGTCATATGGTAGTTTCGCTTGTGTGTCATTGGGATGGTTCCGCTTATAAGGTAATGATGTAGTTCCGCTTATACGTACATGTACGTATAAGCGAAACCTACTTGCCTATATATAGGGTTATTCAAGCGGAACTATGTAGCAGAGCATTGAAGTTGTGTAACGGAGAAGCCCTGCCGAATCGTCTCCGGAGCTTGTAAATTGTTAATAAGTGCAATAAACAGAGACAAATTAGTGAAATCAAGCTGAACAAAGACAGAATCAATGAATTCCGCCTCTGATTCTGTCTAAGCACTCCTCTGATCGACTCATCAGGTCGTATAACGATCCTACAGTAAGAAATCGAACGTCGAAATCTGGATAAGGCAAAAGAGGAGCAGGTGGAGTCGCAAAAGGTGACTGACATGTACAAGGTGGAGGACGTGGAATCCTCTCAAGCTCCACAACTCTACGACACAAAATCTCCTACTGAAGCTGCAAGGACAGGAGTAGCTCATCCCTCGTGTAGCCAATGAAGTGGGAGGGATGGTATGGATCAGAGACTGGCATAGTGTTCGGCGGAAACCATATGAGTGGCTCGCCTGACGGTGCAGAGGTAAAATGAGTAGCAGGTGTATACTGTGGCATGTAAGGAAATGCGGCTGACACGTGTGGAACATGGCCAGGCTGTTGGCTGGACGGACCTTCCCCTAGACGGGGTGGAGGGATATCCTGCAAGAATGTGATTGGTAGGTCAGTGTGGTGAACATCAGATATAATCGGCTGAAATGGGGCGACATCAACAGGTGCAGGTATGTGTGGGGGAGTAACAGGCTCAACAAAAGGGGGCATATCATCATCATCCTCTATCCACCCATTGCTGGTGAATGCGTAACGGGGATCTATCTGATCAGCAAAAGCAGCATGGTCAGCGAGTGCAGGGATCGGATCGGGTACAAGTGGTGCAACAATAGGTATGCCAACAGGTACAGGGTCATGATCAGGCAGAGGATCAGGAGCAGGTATAGGCTCGGGTGCTGGCATCGGCTCAGGAGCAAGTGCCTGCTCAGGATCAGCAAGTATTGGCTCGAGATCAGCGGGTGCATTAAAAGGCTGATCGTCGGGAACAAAGTCAACCTCATGTCCAGGCTCAACGTCATGATCAAAGTCGTGTGGAAGATCAGGTGCAACAGATAGGGCTGTGTCAGAATCAGAATCAGTGGGGTAACGCTGCAATCCCAGTGCATGCAAAGTGGTGGATGACACAGACTCGAAAGAATCTGGAGCAGAATGATCAGATGAAACCTCAACGATAGGAATCTCAACGAGCAGAACAACAATGACATCATCAGCTGGAACTCCATCACCCTGAACAGCATCAGGAGGACCATCAATGAAAAGATCGACATCATCGTCAGACAAGTCATCAAAAGGCAAATCCTTGAGAGGAAAAGCTGCAAGAGGCAAAGGGGCGAGGATCGGAACCACGACATGCTCATCAACGAGATGTCCGAGGATGAGGTGATCCTGGTCAGGAATAGGAATAAGAAAAGGATCCTCGTCGGGTAAACCATCAGCATGCGGTACATCGTCGCCAAAATGAGGTAATGTGTAAGGCTGGAAATCATCGTCATCATCCGACATCATCTCCGGGTCACTCTCAGTGTCGGAGGTAAAGATCTCAGGGTCTAGGACAATCTCATCGTCCGAAACAATGGCCATGGGGTCGACAGTATCTGACAGTCCACTCTCAGATGAGGACATAGTGTCTGTAACAAAACAATCACAACATATGCACATATATCAACAATCATTATTAAACATGTAAGTAATAACAATGTAAGCACGTATTCATCCTAGTCTTCCCAGACTATCCCACCCAGCCTCTCAGACTGAACTACCTAGTATCTCAGACTAAACCTCCCAAGTTTCTCAAACTGAATTACCCAGCCTCTCAGACTGAACCTCCCAATCTCTTAGACTGAATTATGAACATAAATTTTGAAATGTGTTTCGTGTCTTTTGTTTGTAAAAATGTTTGTTTCCTGGACCTGGGCGTTTTGTGTATGCAATGAAAACATGTTTGTGAAAACATTTTCGTGAGAGCCCTAATGATCGTAGTCTAGACTCAAGAAGAAATCCTAGTTCGCTACGATCGAAGCTCTGGTACCAAGCTTTCACACCCTGACTTTTGCGGAAGCGTGATTATGGTGTGACTTCTTAATACCATTGCATACAATCATAACAACACTATATGATTAAACCATTAGATGTTCATCCTTTAATTAAGTTTGAAAATAACACAACGTAATTGTCTGAAACGTAGACTCCAAATCTAAATTACAAACCACAACATGTTTTAAAGGGTTCACGAAGACTTGACAAAAGACCTTAAATAAAACCGAGTTTAGAACCATGTATCTCGTCCAGTATTAAGATACATCTCCTAAACCCTAATGACTTCGGATGACATCTTTTTATTCATAATGCAGCTTGGAACATGCAAACACCCGCCAGATCCACTTAATTCCCTGAAATACATGTAATTTGAAAACATCAACAAAAGTTGAGCGAGTTCATGTGTTTGTGTATATGTATGTATAAAACCTTCGTGAATAGTGTATGTATGTATGTATGTTTGTAAATCCCGGTATGAAAGCAAACAAGGAAACAGATCACCAATGGTTTGCAAGGCCACTGGTATGCGTAGGAAGGCTCAAACCTAGCAAATTTGTACCGGGCCTTCGGCTGTAAGACATAGTCACCTCATGGGCCACCCTGGTCCTCATGGGTGTGGGCTCCCTACACCCAAATAGATCTATCACTCATGCCCCTCGGTCCTAACACAAGGATTAATGGTCTTAAGTGTGCGCCTACCCATTCACATGATCTACTGTACTTTCCTAGGCTAACCATACCAATTGTAATTGTATGTAATCATTTTGTAACATGTATTTCACCCCCGAAGTTAATAAACAAAACAGTTTAAAGAAAAGGGTGACATGAACTCACAGTCTTGCGTCTTCAGAGTCGTAACTCAAATCCCTTCAGCAAACACGACTACCTACAATGTACTGATGTCTATTAGATGGACGGGTCGTGCCTTGTCTTAGTATTTACGTTTTTGAGTTACGTTTCTTTTATGTCTTTATTATTATTCCAAGCTATAATTACTTGTTAAAATAATAAATATTTTTGTGACAACTGGCACAAAACCGGTAACTTCCGTACATTTTAATTATTATTTAATGACTGCAATTATGAGCTTAAATGTCAACATTGACTGATTAGAAGCTAAGCAAGTGAATTCATGCACGTTGTATACTACAAAATATTGCTTTATGCAAAAAACGAGAGCGTTGCGTCAGAAATATTAGTAAACTCACCGGTAAGACACACTGTGTCAACGGAACTGCGGAAAGCAGTCAGACATTAGAATTGAGGCCTAGGTGTAGGTCCTACGACAAAGGTACATTAAAACCCAAGAATACATATAAGGGTTTAATTTATAGACATTGCGAAAGCAAAAATAAGCACTAAAAGCACCCGAAACACACTTTAAGAGCAGAACTAATTACGACAAAACTGCGAAACGAACGTTGATGGCCGCCCGGATAATGTTTAATCCCACAAATATTCTGTTATGATTAAAATTTTATTTTAATCAGGTTCGTGTTGAAAAATAAATTGAAACGCTTAAAAACGTTATTTTTCAAGTTTAAGCGCGTACCGTGAGTTCCTACGCGACACAGTGCTTACACTGCAAAACGCAGACAACGCAGAAAACCTAGGAATATGCTAGGAATATTCCAGGAATATACCAAGAATATGCTAGGAATATGCTAGGAATATTCCAGGAATATGCCAGGAATATGCTAGGAATATTCCAGGAATATGCTAGGAATATGCTAGGAATATTCCAGGAATATGCCAGGAATATGCTAGGAATATTCCAGGAATATGCTAGGAATATGCTAGGAATATTCCAGGAATATGCCAGGAATATGCTAGGAATATTCCAGGAATATGCTAGGAATATGCTAGGAATATTCCAGGAATATGCCAGGAATATGCTAGGAATATTCCAAGAATATGCCAGGAATATGCTAGGAATATGCCATATGGAATGTCTATAAATACCGTGAGATGGCACATATGAACTTTCACACTTCACAACACCAAACAACTCTCCTCTCTCCCTCTAGAAAGCTCACGGCCAAACATCCCTAATCACCCATCAATTTTTCGAGCCTTGTTCAAGCCATTCCAAGCATACCCAAGCATCAAGGATCACGTATTAGGAGGCTTGGTGCACTCGGAGCACGAAGGACCTTTTTCTCTAGCTTTTATCCACCACATTCGCGTCTAGATTCTTCCCTAGCCTCGAGCTAGTGGTGAGTTACTTAAAACACATTCTTGAACTAATCTAGAGTGGTTAATATGATAGATAACAGTTAAAACTTGGAATCTTGCAATTTGATACATTAAAGTCTACTAAAAGACACTTAAATGATGGATAAAAGCTCACATGATGTGTAAATGTTGTAGTATTTGATTTGTGGGATTATTTAGGCCCGATCTACGTTGTGGTAGCTCGGATCACCGTTTAACCCGACTTTGTTAAGATCATAGATCTTGACATAAGCTTGTTTCGGACGGTACAAGGGTTAAAAGGTGAAACTCTACCACACGAGAAACATGAACTTGTGTAAAAGTATTTTTACTTGTAAAATAGTGTTTAAAACTTGCCGATCTATGTATCTACAAGTGGTATTTTCAAAAGACCAAGCGTCAAAAGGAACCACATGTTCTAAACCGGATCTTACACAAACAAAAGTGATTTTTGTGAACAAACAAGTGTATGGACACTTGTGTAACAAAAGTTTTAACAAAGAAATAATTTTCGTAAAAACCGACTAGAAGTTGTGAAACTTTATATTCTTTGAAAATAAGGTTTTTAAGAAACTAAACTTATTTTTAAAGATAACAAGACTTACTAAATGTGCTAGTAAGTTACTACACAATTTTAGTAAATAACCAAGTTCATGAAATGGAGAAATTAGTGATATTCGTGGATGATTATTGTTGATAAGTGTTGTTGATGATTGTTGACGATTTAAAAGAAAATAAACACATGTTTTGAAAACATGGGAAACCTCCATTTTTAGGGGAAACTCTGCCAAAATTTTTATAAATTTTGATACTTAGAAAAATATAAGTTTTTGAGAAACTTATTCCCTAAAAATGTATTTAAGAGTATTACCAAGGTTTCCCTAATTTTTGGTGATAAGAAATGAGGATTTCTTCAAGAATAAAAATGGATATAAGTATGTATATTTTTGAGAGAAAAATATATATTATTTTATCACCAACTTCTGTGCTAAGTGTATATAGTATGTGTTATACGTGCTAGCGTATTAAGACGTAAAAATACACTAAATACTCATGAGGAGTATAAACATGAAAATACACATACAATATACAAGACACATAATTCGGGTGCAAAGTGCAAAACACAAGATACTTATATTAATTTGCGAAAAATAATATAAGTAAGATACTTAGTTAAAAAAATATGAAATATTTTTAACACGACAATACGAATACAAAAGTGAGTGACTGAACTTGTGCGACGCAAGTCTAGTGACTAACGTTAAGAAAACGCGTATAGGTTACGACGTTAAATAAGCAAACCCGGTGAAGTTTACGACGCACAGGAACGCAAAGTTGTGAGTTCATGCTCCCCCTTTTCTCTTAACTGTTTTCAGTTTTATAACTTCGGGGGTGAAATACATGTTACAGATATTTTTTTTATGTTTAACAAATGGTATGATAATAAAAAGCACACTTGGTGAGAACGAGTACCAAGTGTGTAGCGATATAAGAATACAAGAAGCGCACTTGGTGAGAACGAGTACCAAGTGTGTTGTGAAATAAGAAAACGAGAAGCGCACTTGGTGAGAACGAGTACCAAGTGTGTTGTGAAATAGGAATATGAGAAGCGCGCTTGGTGAGAAACGAGTACCAAGTAGGATGCGCTATGAAAAATGATGCGAGGAATCGTGTCACGAATAGGGTACAGAAGCACCATTAATCAACAATATACCTAGACCGCAGAACAAAAGGTTAGATCTAACGGGTGCCGGGCAGCCACACTCTCGATGAGGGCGAGTATCGAGTAGTGCTTTTGTGTCTCAGAATATACCAATTAAATGCCTAAGGTTTGGTGACTTCCTATGTCGTGTCACATGTTAATGGCTTTGCAACCCATTAACAATCCTGATACATACAGGAATACTTAATTTACATAAAAACTCATACCATTCTAAAACTTGATGAATAACTTGAGTACGTGGGGTACTCAAGAAAAGCATGGATTATACTTGAGTACGTGGGGTACTCTAGCAGAATTTGAATCATACATAAGTACGTGGTGTACACATGAAACTGGATTTTATGAAAACTCGATTTATTCACAAAATATGTTTTCATACAAAGTATACAAAAGTGCAAAACAAAACGGCATGAATTCACACCAACATTATGTTGACGTTTTTCCAAAACTCACATGTATTTCAGGTAACTAGGATGGATGTGCGCGTGGTCTCACTTATGCTCGTGGATGTCGCTTGTGTTTGTCTTTAAATAAAGTGTAAACCTTTTAAGACAATGTTTTATGTTAACTCGCGTTGTAAACGCTAACTTATGATTTCAAGTTATGGTATTTGAAGTTATTTTCATGAGCATGTAGTATGTTTACCTTTCGTATGCAATGAGAACCTTTCATGATCACACCTCGTGCTTCCGCCGCAGAAAGGGGTGTGACAGATTGGTATCAGAGCTGCGATTGTAGTGAACCAGGATTCCTTCTCGAGTCTAGTCTACAATCTCTAGGATCCTATCACGAAAACAATTTTCAAAGAGTTTTCATTGCATAAAACGTCCCGCGACATCCACTACCTGAAACTGACTACACGAGTCTAGAAAAGACACTACCAGACTTAGGGTGCACAGGAGTAGCACTTGTCTTAACTGAGAAATTACTTGCAAATTATGTGTGATAATTAGCATATACTAAATGTAGGATGTCACAGGTATACGTGACTTTACCTGCAACGATGGCCCATCTGAAGGAAGAGATACGAGGATGAAACGAACTGTGCGGACTGTGCAAGGAGTTACGTAATTATGGATGCATACATAATTATGGAATTCAGTGCACAGAAATCACAGCAAGTCTTGTCACGTATAGATTCCCTCAGTACAAGCCTACTAAGTACTCTGCTAGAGTAATAATTATTTGATGCTAATTATGTGGTATATACCTGTGAATATATACTACTACTGTCCAGTATGACGACGTCAAAACAAATGCCTAACCCTGCTGTGTTATGTTCTGTCAGAACATGGCACCCAGGAAAGCTGTGAATGCTCGCAATGATGATCAACCTCCTCCTCCCCCACTACCAAAAACTGCTGAAGAGCTGAACGCTCTACTGGAAGAGAGAATCTCTGCTGCTATCGCCCAGTACGAGGCGAACCGTACCCAAGACAGTGGAGGGCCAAGCAGTGCCAGGCGTAACGGACATGGAGATTCGTCCGGTGGAAACGCAGTTCAAGGCTGCACCTTCAAGCAGTTCCTCGACTGCAAACCTATGAACTACGATGGCACTGGAGGAGCAGTAGCCTTTGTGCGTTGGACGGAAAAGACTGAAGCCACAATCCGCATGAGCAAGTGTACCGCAGATCAGCAAGTCACTTTTGCTACTGGGCTGTTTGTCGACGAAGCACTGACATGGTGGAATTTGCAAGTTCAAACGCTGGGCGATGAGGCTGCATACGGCATGACTTGGGATGAATTGAAGGAGAAGATGAGAGAGAAGTATTGCTCTCGTGCCGAACTCCAAAGGTTGGAGACAGAGTTCTGGCACTTGACTATGGTAGGAGCTGACATCACTGGGTATACTCGGAGGTTCCATGGTTTGTCTAGGGTGATTCCTTACATGGTGACTCCCGAATTCAAGCGCGTTGAACGCTACATTTGGGGATTGGCCCCAGAATTTCGTGGCATGGTGACGTCGGCCAAACCACAAACAATCACTGAGGCTGTAACTCTGGCTGTCAGTCTTACTGAGGATTGTGTTCGTATGGAGAAGTTATCGTTGAACCCAACAGAGAAGACCGAGACACATGTTGAGTCGTCCGGTGACAAGAAGAGAAAGCATTCGACCCTGAATCAAGTAACTCGCAACAACAAGGGTTCCAACAAGAAACGTGACACCAACCCCTCTAAGGAGTCAAAGACTTCGGCCAAAGGATACCAAGGCACCATGCCTAAGTGCCAAAAATGCAAGTATCATCATGATGGAGCTTGTCGCATTCCAAGGTGCGACAAGTGTGGTAGATTGGGTCATCGAACAGAAGACTGTTGGAGTAAGGGAAGGAATCAAAATGGAAACGGTGCTGGTAACAGGAATGATAACGGGAAAGGGCGAAACCAAGGATGCTTCAAGTGTGGAAGCAACGATCATTTCATGAGAGACTGCCCAAAGAAAGACAATGCTCAGGCTCGAGCATTTGTGATTGGAGCAAGGGACGCACGCGAGGACCCTAACGTGGTCACCGGTACGTTTCTAGTTAACAATCACTATGCATCCATATTATTTGACACTGGTGCCGACTATAGTTTCATGTCTGTGGAATTTAAACGTACGCTCGGAATAGAATCTAGTAGATTAGAAGTCCCATATTCCATAGAATTAGCCAATGGAAAACTTGTTGAATCGGGCGAAGTAGTTAGAGGGTGCACGCTAGAACTTGGTGAACGAAGCTTTAGCATCGACCTCTTACCTATTCAATTGGGTAGCTTCGATGTGGTAGTCGGAATGGACTGGCTGTCCAAGAACAAAGCTGAAGTTATTTGTCATGAGAAGATCATTCGCATCCCTTTGGCGAATGATGAAACTCTCATCGTGCATGGAGAAAAACGAGACGCGCCTCTTCGAATCATTAGTTGCATGAAGGCACAGAAGTGCTTAAGGAAAGGATGTGTTGCCTTCCTAGCACACGTTATAGATAAGAAGGCTGAGGAACCGAAACTCGAAGATATTCCTGTGGTGAAGGAATTTCCTGATGTGTTCCCTGAGGATCTGCCAGGACTACCTCCGCAACGACAAGTCGAATTCCGTATAGACTTGGTTCCGGGAGCTGCTCCTGTAGCCAAGGCACCGTATAGACTTGCGCCATCCGAAATGCAAGAACTATCTACACAACTCCAGGAGTTGTTGGATAAAGGATTCATAAGGCCAAGCTTCTCGCCATGGGGAGCTCTAGTTTTGTTCGTGAAGAAAAAGGATGGAACCATGCGGATGTGTATCGATTATAGGGAACTGAACAAACTAACGATCAAGAATCGGTACCCACTACCGAGGATTGACGACTTGTTTGACCAGTTACAAGGGTCAAGCTATTATTCCAAGATCGACCTTCGGTCTGGATACCACCAGCTGAGAATCCAAGAGGAGAGCGTACCAAAGACTGCATTCAGAACACGCTATGGGCATTACGAGTTTCTTGTGATGCCATTCGGGCTGACGAATGCACCAGCGGTCTTTATGGATCTGATGAACCGTGTATGCAAACCATATCTCGATAAATTTGTGATTGTATTTATCGATGATATCCTGATTTACTCTCGGACGAAAGAAGAGCACGAGCAACACCTCAGAACCATCTTGGAGCTACTGAAAAAGGAGAAACTTTATGCAAAGTTCTCAAAATGCGAATTCTGGATTCGCGAAGTACAATTTCTTGGTCACGTTGTGAATGAGAAGGGCATTCATGTAGACCCGTCCAAGATAGAAGCAATAAAGAATTGGGAAGCTCCCAAAACCCCAACTGAGGTTCGCCAATTTTTGGGCTTAGCAGGCTACTATAGGAGATTCATCGAGAATTTCTCCAAAATAGCTCAGCCGCTAACTGCCCTTACTCAGAAAGACAAGAAGTATGACTGGGGTGTTAAACAAGAGGAAGCTTTTCAGCTACTCAAAAACAAGCTATGCGATGCACCAATATTGTCACTGCCCGAAGGCACGGAAGACTTCGTGGTATACTGCGACGCCTCGCGACAAGGACTGGGATGCGTGCTCATGCAACGCCAAAAGGTCATCGCTTACGCTTCAAGGCAACTGAAGGTGCATGAAAGAAACTATACCACTCATGACCTGGAGCTGGGCGCAGTGGTATTCGCCTTGAAAATCTGGCGACACTATCTATATGGTACTCGATGCACAATCTTCACAGATCACAGAAGCCTGCAACACATATTTAATCAGAAGGAATTGAATATGCGCCAGCGGCGATGGGTCGAGCTGCTAAATGATTACGACTGTGAGATTAAGTACCACCCAGGAAAGGCAAACGTTGTAGCAGACGCATTAAGTCGAAAAGAAAGGGTTAAGACCCTAAGAGTTCGAGCGTTAGAAATGACCATTCGAACGAACCTCACTGCACGCATTCATGAT
The DNA here is from genome assembly GCF_002127325.2 of Helianthus annuus. NCBI lineage: Eukaryota > Viridiplantae > Streptophyta > Magnoliopsida > Asterales > Asteraceae > Helianthus > Helianthus annuus. The sequence goes on along the minus strand of NC_035435.2, from coordinate 25,637,240 downwards.
GCACAACAAGAAGCTCTTAAAGGAGAGAACCGTAAAGCTGAATACCTCCGAGGTGCATTGAAGTACATGGCACCAAATGAAGAGGGAGCCTTATACTTCAAGAAGCGTATTTGGGTTCCACTCTATGGTGGCATACGAGAAGTCATCCTTAATGAAGCCCACAAATCGAGATATTCGATCCACCCAGGATCGGACAAGATGTATCAAGACTTGAAAGAGTACTATTGGTGGCCGAGACTCAAAAGCGATGTTGCTGTCTATGTTGGAAAATGCCTAACCTGTGCTAAGGTTAAGGCCGAATATCAAAAACCGTCCGGTCTACTACAACAACCAGAGATTCCCGTGTGGAAGTGGGAACAAATCTCGATGGACTTCATAACGAAATTACCCAGGACCCCGAGAGGGCACGACATGATATGGGTAATAATTGATCGGTTGACGAAGTCTGCGCATTTCCTACCAATCCGTGAGAAGGATAGCACTGGAAAGCTTGCAGAAATATACTTAAGAGAAATTGTGGCACGTCATGGAGTGCCTATCTCAATCATTTCAGACAGAGATGGACGCTTTGTCTCAAGAATCTGGCAATCATTTCAGGAAGCCTTTGGATCTCAGTTAGATCTAAGCACGGCATTCCATCCGCAAACAGACGGCCAGAGCGAACGGACTATACAAACGTTAGAAGATATGCTTCGCGCATGTGTCATGGATCTAGGCGGCAGCTGGGATACTCACCTACCATTAGTCGAGTTTTCCTACAATAACAGTTACCATACAAGCATAAAGGCCGCGCCGTTCGAAGCTCTGTATGGCCGCAAATGCCGATCGCCCTTATGTTGGGCAGATGCCGGAGATAAACGTATGGTTGGTCCTGAACTTGTTCAAGAGACAACCGACAAGATTGCGCAGATCCGAGAACGCATTAAGGCGGCTCGAGATCGACAAAAGAGCTACGCTGATCCGAAAAGAAAATCAGTAGAATTCGAGGTGGGAGACAAAGTGTTGTTAAAAGTCTCACCTTGGAAGGGCGTAGTCAGATTTGGTAAGCGTGGAAAGCTGAACCCACGATACATCGGACCATTCAGAATCTTGAGAAGAATTGGTACCGTGGCGTACAAGTTGGAGTTACCGGAAGAACTTAATGGAGTACATGATACGTTTCATGTATCCAACCTGAAGAAGAGTCCAACACAAGAAAACGTTATCATCCCGGTGGATGAAGTGCATATTGATGAAGCCCTCCGATTTACAGAACAACCCGTTGAGGTTACTGACTGGAAAGTCAACAAGACTAGGAGGAGCAGTGTGAAACTTGTCAAAGTACGTTGGAGCTCTAAGCACGGACCCGAGTATACATGGGAACGCGAAGACCAGTTCAAAGAAAAGTATCCCCACCTATTCAAGAAGACTCCTGCGAGAGTTAGTTCAACCTGAATTTCGGGACGAAATTCTTTTAACGGGGGGAGACTGTGACAACTGGCACAAAACCGGTAACTTCCGTACATTTTAATTATTATTTAATGACTGCAATTATGAGCTTAAATGTCAACATTGACTGATTAGAAGCTAAGCAAGTGAATTCATGCACGTTGTATACTACAAAATATTGCTTTATGCAAAAAACGAGAGCGTTGCGTCAGAAATATTAGTAAACTCACCGGTAAGACACACTGTGTCAACGGAACTGCGGAAAGCAGTCAGACATTAGAATTGAGGCCTAGGTGTAGGTCCTACGACAAAGGTACATTAAAACCCAAGAATACATATAAGGGTTTAATTTATAGACATTGCGAAAGCAAAAATAAGCACTAAAAGCACCCGAAACACACTTTAAGAGCAGAACTAATTACGACAAAACTGCGAAACGAACGTTGATGGCCGCCCGGATAATGTTTAATCCCACAAATATTCTGTTATGATTAAAATTTTATTTTAATCAGGTTCGTGTTGAAAAATAAATTGAAACGCTTAAAAACGTTATTTTTCAAGTTTAAGCGCGTACCGTGAGTTCCTACGCGACACAGTGCTTACACTGCAAAACGCAGACAACGCAGAAAACCTAGGAATATGCTAGGAATATTCCAGGAATATACCAAGAATATGCTAGGAATATGCTAGGAATATTCCAGGAATATGCCAGGAATATGCTAGGAATATTCCAGGAATATGCTAGGAATATGCTAGGAATATTCCAGGAATATGCCAGGAATATGCTAGGAATATTCCAGGAATATGCTAGGAATATGCTAGGAATATTCCAGGAATATGCCAGGAATATGCTAGGAATATTCCAGGAATATGCTAGGAATATGCTAGGAATATTCCAGGAATATGCCAGGAATATGCTAGGAATATTCCAAGAATATGCCAGGAATATGCTAGGAATATGCCATATGGAATGTCTATAAATACCGTGAGATGGCACATATGAACTTTCACACTTCACAACACCAAACAACTCTCCTCTCTCCCTCTAGAAAGCTCACGGCCAAACATCCCTAATCACCCATCAATTTTTCGAGCCTTGTTCAAGCCATTCCAAGCATACCCAAGCATCAAGGATCACGTATTAGGAGGCTTGGTGCACTCGGAGCACGAAGGACCTTTTTCTCTAGCTTTTATCCACCACATTCGCGTCTAGATTCTTCCCTAGCCTCGAGCTAGTGGTGAGTTACTTAAAACACATTCTTGAACTAATCTAGAGTGGTTAATATGATAGATAACAGTTAAAACTTGGAATCTTGCAATTTGATACATTAAAGTCTACTAAAAGACACTTAAATGATGGATAAAAGCTCACATGATGTGTAAATGTTGTAGTATTTGATTTGTGGGATTATTTAGGCCCGATCTACGTTGTGGTAGCTCGGATCACCGTTTAACCCGACTTTGTTAAGATCATAGATCTTGACATAAGCTTGTTTCGGACGGTACAAGGGTTAAAAGGTGAAACTCTACCACACGAGAAACATGAACTTGTGTAAAAGTATTTTTACTTGTAAAATAGTGTTTAAAACTTGCCGATCTATGTATCTACAAGTGGTATTTTCAAAAGACCAAGCGTCAAAAGGAACCACATGTTCTAAACCGGATCTTACACAAACAAAAGTGATTTTTGTGAACAAACAAGTGTATGGACACTTGTGTAACAAAAGTTTTAACAAAGAAATAATTTTCGTAAAAACCGACTAGAAGTTGTGAAACTTTATATTCTTTGAAAATAAGGTTTTTAAGAAACTAAACTTATTTTTAAAGATAACAAGACTTACTAAATGTGCTAGTAAGTTACTACACAATTTTAGTAAATAACCAAGTTCATGAAATGGAGAAATTAGTGATATTCGTGGATGATTATTGTTGATAAGTGTTGTTGATGATTGCTGACGATTTAAAAGAAAATAAACACATGTTTTGAAAACATGGGAAACCTCCATTTTTAGGGGAAACTCTGCCAAAATTTTTATAAATTTTGATACTTAGAAAAATATAAGTTTTTGAGAAACTTATTCCCTAAAAATGTATTTAAGAGTATTACCAAGGTTTCCCTAATTTTTGGTGATAAGAAATGAGGATTTCTTCAAGAATAAAAATGGATATAAGTATGTATATTTTTGAGAGAAAAATATATATTATTTTATCACCAACTTCTGTGCTAAGTGTATATAGTATGTGTTATACGTGCTAGCGTATTAAGACGTAAAAATACACTAAATACTCATGAGGAGTATAAACATGAAAATACACATACAATATACAAGACACATAATTCGGGTGCAAAGTGCAAAACACAAGATACTTATATTAATTTGCGAAAAATAATATAAGTAAGATACTTAGTTAAAAAAATATGAAATATTTTTAACACGACAATACGAATACAAAAGTGAGTGACTGAACTTGTGCGACGCAAGTCTAGTGACTAACGTTAAGAAAACGCGTATAGGTTACGACGTTAAATAAGCAAACCCGGTGAAGTTTACGACGCACAGGAACGCAAAGTTGTGAGTTCATGCTCCCCCTTTTCTCTTAACTGTTTTCAGTTTTATAACTTCGGGGGTGAAATACATGTTACAGATATTTTTTTTATGTTTAACAAATGGTATGATAATAAAAAGCACACTTGGTGAGAACGAGTACCAAGTGTGTAGCGATATAAGAATACAAGAAGCGCACTTGGTGAGAACGAGTACCAAGTGTGTTGTGAAATAAGAAAACGAGAAGCGCACTTGGTGAGAACGAGTACCAAGTGTGTTGTGAAATAGGAATATGAGAAGCGCGCTTGGTGAGAAACGAGTACCAAGTAGGATGCGCTATGAAAAATGATGCGAGGAATCGTGTCACGAATAGGGTACAGAAGCACCATTAATCAACAATATACCTAGACCGCAGAACAAAAGGTTAGATCTAACGGGTGCTGGGCAGCCACACTCTCGATGAGGGCGAGTATCGAGTAGTGCTTTTGTGTCTCAGAATATACCAATTAAATGCCTAAGGTTTGGTGACTTCCTATGTCGTGTCACATGTTAATGGCTTTGCAACCCATTAACAATCCTGATACATACAGGAATACTTAATTTACATAAAAACTCATACCATTCTAAAACTTGATGAATAACTTGAGTACGTGGGGTACTCAAGAAAAGCATGGATTATACTTGAGTACGTGGGGTACTCTAGCAGAATTTGAATCATACATAAGTACGTGGTGTACACATGAAACTGGATTTTATGAAAACTCGATTTATTCACAAAATATGTTTTCATACAAAGTATACAAAAGTGCAAAACAAAACGGCATGAATTCACACCAACATTATGTTGACGTTTTTCCAAAACTCACATGTATTTCAGGTAACTAGGATGGATGTGCGCGTGGTCTCACTTATGCTCGTGGATGTCGCTTGTGTTTGTCTTTAAATAAAGTGTAAACCTTTTAAGACAATGTTTTATGTTAACTCGCGTTGTAAACGCTAACTTATGATTTCAAGTTATGGTATTTGAAGTTATTTTCATGAGCATGTAGTATGTTTACCTTTCGTATGCAATGAGAACCTTTCATGATCACACCTCGTGCTTCCGCCGCAGAAAGGGGTGTGACAATTTTAACTTAAATTATATTTATAAATTTTTGGAATAATTGTTAAACAATATTTTCGTAATAATACTTCTCAAGTATTTATACTTGTATTTCCTTCCCAAGGATGAGGGTATCTTATACATGTGTATTTTGTCATAGGCCCAAACTATCTACACACTTGGTGTGTAGATAGTCACCCCAAAAAAATGTTTTTTTGTCCTTATGTGCATACCCTGCAATGTCGAACTGTGGCCAAAACATGGCATTTTGGTCCGGTTAACCAGACAAAGACTGACGGGTGTCTGACGGGTCTGTTGACCGGACCAAAACGCCGAGCTTTGGCCGCGTTTTGGTCCTGTCAACCAGACCGGGTGTCAGTCTTTTGTCTGGTTGACAGGACCAAAACGATGCCAAAGCTCGGCATTTTGGTCCAGTCAACAGACCCGTCAGAAACCCGTCAGTCTTTGTTAGGTTAACCGGACCAAAACGCCGCATTTTGGCCACAGTTCGACACTGCAAGGTGTGCATATAAGGACAAAAAACATCTTTTAAGGTGTGTTGTAGATAGGCAAATGGGTGTGCCAATAGGTACACCCTTGTCATATTTTGGGGTCGTATTCCGGTGTGTGTTTATACGTACGAAAATACGTACTTTCTTGTAATCGTTAAGTATTCTTATACTTAATTTTGTGTTACCCCTTCCGGAATATTATTTTTAATAAAAGTCCACCGCTATTTATATACTTCCAAAATATATATATTCTTAAGAAGTATGACTTAGAAAAATTATTTATAATTTTTCCTTTTGGCAAAAATATTTGTAGTTCCAAAATAATATATTTTCAAGTCTAACTTAGAAAATATATATAAACTTATTTTGTCCAAAAATAATGGCTTCCAAGTTTATTCAAGAAAATATATATTTTTTTCCCAGAAATCATATATCTTCTAAATATTCCAAGAAAATATATTTTTACTTCCCAAAAATAATATATTTTCTCCTTGTCAAAAATATGATATAACTTTTGTGTTAATCATAAAAATCATATTTTCATTTCTTGTGTCCAAATATTATTTACCAAAAAATATATTTATAAATGTATTTTCCGGAATATTTTGTAAGTTACATTCTTTCGTTCGGTTTCACGTGTGTAACTTATTTATTCCTTGAGATTTTTGGTAATATTTTGGATTGTAATTTCTTGGTATTTTGTTAAGTTATATTATTTATTTGTAAATCCCTTTTCTTACAAGATTTAGTCTTTTACAACTTACAAGATGATTTTTCTAAAAATCATTCTTCTGAATTTTTCTTGTTAACAATGTATTTTTATACTTGTTTCACCACTAAAAACATGGTTAGTTTCTTTAAAATCCATGTTTATGTAAATCTTGTGATTTAACTTAGTTTCTTGAGAAAACTAGTTTTGAAATCATCCAAGTTTATGACTAGTAACATGTTACATACTTCATCATTCGCAAAATCATTTTTATTTTCAAGTTCATGAGAAACATAAAGTATGATCATCTTGGTCTTTCACAAGATCATCACCTCAACTTGCTAGATCATGTGTTTAATCACAATCTAGTAAGTTCCATATGATGTTTAACATCACAAACACAAATAATCAATCATCAAGAAGCAAAACAACACTAAACAACATGTATTCTTATGTTAGTGAGCTTTATGTTAAGAGTTATCTTCTTATTCTTTGATGTTCTTCAAGATTAGCAACATACATCATGTTTTAACCAACTAAATAAGAAGTAACAAAGGATTATAAGAGTCTTACTACTAGCACAAGGCTAGGGATGAAACTCAAGAAGATGAAGATGATAAATGTGATGGATAAAAGCAAATGAGAAAGGTCCTTGAAGTTCCAAAGCCACCAAGCTTCTTTAGACATCTCCTAGCACCTTTGTAACACTTGAGATTGGATGATGGAAACTTGACAATGGTGGTGGTGTTGTGGGTGGTATCGGCCGAGAAGAAGAAGGGAGGAAGGAGAAGAAATGTGTGAAATGTTGGTGATGAGAATTGATGGTAAAGACTAGAGGTTAATTATATAACTTTCCAACATATCCTAATCCATTGGTTAATATGCCTCCCAAGTACTAAACAAATCTAATAAGCAATTAAGAGAAATCAAGGTGGGGTGGCCCACCTTATAACCGTGAGAATGGGGGGGGGGTGTTTAGTTGAGTGGTGATGGTAAATTAAGGTATCTAGTTGAAATCCAAGTATATGTTTAGGTGTTTTAGTTAATATGATATTATATAGTGTGTTAGGGTGTTCGGGGATCATGACTAGCTCGGAAACATTAAAACAATGCTTGTAGTATAATTTTGATGTTTCGGGTAGTGTCCGGTTGTTCAGTTAGATACTGGTTCGTTAAAGTGCTAAACTATACCGTTTAGTGTTCTTTATGTTCCCTTTTGTGACACTTTTAATTCCCGACACTTAGGAAAGCATTCAGGACCAATTAGTCATATTTTTGCCTGATACTAGCTTGTTAAAATGCTGATTTTTGCTGAATTATGCTGAATTTAGCACTTTGGGTGAGTTTTAGCCACTTTCCGGCACTTAAACTATCACTTAGGAATACAGTTTTGTGGTCCTTACTTCCCTACACACCATACTAGTGTAGTACTTAGTCTCTGGCCTATACTGGGTCTCAAAACACTGTCTGTCTACGTGCTGAGTTCTGTCAGCATTTTTCTGAGTTATCCGCTATCTGATTTTGACTCCGACTTTGACTCCTCTGTTTCATCTTTATCCAACACCTGATCGACCACTTTCTTTATTAACTCGGACTCATGATCAGTGTCAGATGATGTGAATGTGACATCAATGTTTTCTGGCAAGTTAACTGAAGGCTCAGACTCCCACACTAAGTTGGTTGCCTTTTCGACTCTTTCTGAATTTGGATTTCGTGGCGAATATCCATTTTCAAGCGGGGTTGGACACTTGTTGTAACTGACACCTTGTTTCTTACCAGTTGTCTTTACTTTAGTATCCTTCTTCTTTTCAGAAGTCTTTTTTTCACACACATCATCTTCAAAAACCTTCATGCCTTCCACGGTTGGATAAATCCTGTCAATAACATAAGAAGTACATGAGTAACTCTTTAACAATCTATTAACTCTTTCTGTTTCAATCCTCTGAGTTTCCAGTTTTTGTTCTAGAACAGCACACTTCTCAATATAATTGTTGACAACTTTCTGCTTTGTCATGAAAGCTCCCTGAAGTGTCTTCATGGCTGTTGCTTGTTCACTGCTTGATTCATTATACTGATTCATGGCTTTGTTCAGAACATCATATGATTCTTTCAACCTATTCATGTTGTTAATTAATTCACTGTTTTTCTTCTTCATTATCTCACAAGTTTCACAATTCACTGGAATCTTTCGTGCATCAGCTTCTTCATCAACTTTGAACTTTGGAACTTCCTTTACCTTTCTCTTTATCACTGGAACTTCTTCATCATCACTGCTGATTGGTTTTTTAGCTTTCTTCTTTTTCTTTTTAGCTTTTTCATTATCACTGTCACTCTCCTCCATCATTCTCAAATGCTTCTGCATACGTTTTGCATAATAATCATCATCATTATCACTATCTTCTTCAATTCGAGCAACAAAAGCTTTGGCTTTTAAAATTTCTTTCTCCGGACAATAAGTATCCCAACTAAAATTTTCCCAGCTAAACCCCTCTGGTAATTTATCATCATCTTGATTTATCAGACATGCTTTATTATCAGCTGAAACATATTTGTCCCAGCTGAAACCTTTTGATGATTTTTTATCTTCTTGATTCACCATACAGGCTCTCTTTGACGATTCTTCAATCTCCTTCCTTGCATGAGCAGTTTGTGGTTGTTGTTGTTGTTGAGCAACTTGATGATAAATTGCTTTCCGATTGTAATCATTGTTGTTGAACGGAATTTAAGCTCCACTTGTTTCGCGATTTGTGCACTCCCTCTTGAAGTGTCCTTTTTCCCTGCAACGAAAACAAGTAACTTTAGATTTATCAAAACCTAAAGTAGAAACATTTGCATCATGGAAGTCATCTCTTCCTGTAATCTGTTTGGATTTCTCAGCTCTTCTTAACACACTCGCCAAACACCATTTTATATCCATTAATTCTATCTCCTCGGCATCGATTTGATCGTAATCTTCTTTTGTCAACATTGGATTCCCGATCCGACCTGCAACTAAACTCCCATATGACTCCAAAACAGTTCCCAACAAAGACATGTGACTCTTTGCAACTTCTTCTGAATAATCCTGATCAATCTCAAGATTCAATACAATGTTGCATTGTAGCTTCTTGCCATTCTTGATTGTTGACAAGTTTGGATCAAATGACAGATATGACGAAACACTTGTTTTGCTGTTTGATCCTTTAGATGAACCTCCCGATGAACTCTTTGCATTGAATGCAGTCTCAACCTTTGGTGACATGTTGGTCTTGTCATTGACACCTGCTTTGTAATAAAGACCGATATCTTGTTCACCATCGAAGTCTTTCATTCTTGAAATCTTTCTTTGTTCCATCTCCTGAGCTTCAAGCTTTTCAATGAACTTACTCAATGTTAAATTCCCAAAACCTTTCTTGTTCCTCAACATCATGAGATATGTGCCCCAAGTTTCATGTGGCAGTGCATCAACCAACTTCTCAATTAATTCTTCATTATCCTTTGTGATGCTCACTCTCTTCATGTTTACTAACAAATTGCAGTATCTTTCAATGATCTGCTTGGTACTCTCAGTTTTCAAACCACGAAATAGATGAAATTCTTTCTTTAGAAGCGATTTTTTGTTCTTAATCATTTCTTGACTTACAACAAACTTAGATCTTAATGCCTTCCACATTGACTATTCATTTCCATTGTGTTGCAATAAGACTAAGATATCTTCTTTAACAGCTTGTTGCAGTAAACTGATCATCATCTTTTCATTTTTGTATTTCTTTTTTTCATCAGCACTAAGATCTTTAATAGCAATCTCCTCTTCGTCATCATTCCTCGGTCTAACATATTTTGTTTCAATACATTCCCAAGCATCCAAATAATTTGCTTGCACCCAATTTTCGAAACGTTCCTCCCATCCTTTATACTCCTCAATGTTCATGAGTTTAGGCGGTTTCTGCATAGTGCCCGTTTCATTTTCCAACATTGCTTGCTGAGTAATAGTAATCGGAGTAGCAAACGCGTTGTAGAATTCCTCTTCCATGTTTCGTTTTTCAAAAAATTACCAAACAGTCAGTTTCAAACGAAATTAATCTTCAAGCGAAAATACCCTTGGTGCGAAATTCCCTTTCAAACGAAATAACAGTTCAAACGAAATTATCCTGCTCAAATGAAATTACAGCTTTGGTGCGAAATCACAAATTCCGTACGAAATTAACACTTTTTCAAACAAAATTACCAAGTTAAAGCGAAATTAACTAATTTCTTGCGAAATTACTAATTTCGTATGAAAACTCTCAAGCGAAATAACAATCTGGAGCGAAATAACAGATTTCGTGCGAAATTAAACCCTAATTTCGTGCGAAATTATGCTGATGTCATCATCTCGAGCTGAATTTTGTCAAATTGATCAAGTTTTAAGCCATTTTTAGGTCTGAAACTTTCAAGGGTTTGTTAAAACAGTATTGCGCACATAATGTGTGAAATTCAAAGCATTTTGTCCGTGAAAACTTGTTAATTGTGAAAAAGAAGGTGTAGAAATCAGAATTTGCAGCTGAATTGGTATGAACTCTTCCTCCTGAGCTCTGATACCACTTGTAGGATCGTTTTCAGACCCAAACGAGTCGATCAGAAGAGTTTTTGCTCGATACGAAAGGCGGAAACAGACGTATCAAGTTCAATTCAGCTAGAATATCACTTTAAACTGTCTTTTGATTGATTTGACAAAGAATTACAGCGAGTAGACACTTTGGCAGCACTTCGGTACTTGAGCCGGAAAAGTTACAACTGAAACGAAATCAGAGCTATTTATAGAAGAGGTAATTTCGCACGAACCTCTCAAGCGAAATTAGATTTCATGCGAAATCTAATTTCGTGCGAAATCACCATGTAATTTCGTGCGAAATTACATGTTTGATTTCGTGCGAAATTAACCTTTTGACAAGTTTCTCGTACTACGTGCCCTGATCGATCTAAAAACATACAAGACTCGATACAAGACAAAGTCGACATACGAATGCACCAACAGTGTTGTTACATTTTTTTGTGTTACAAAAAAAGTGGTTGTTACATATGTGACGTAAAATTGATCATGTAAAAGTTATATGTTACGTTTTTATGAACATTTGATCATGTAAAAATTATATGTTACGTTTCTATGTAACATTTTATGTTACAGAAATAAAGAGCGTTATTACAAATGTAGCGTAAATTAATAATTAAAAAATGTAAGTTACATTTTTATGTAATACAAATACAAATACAAATACAAATGATATAGGTAGGGGTGTTCAAAACTATCCGTATCCGAAAATCCGATCCGAAATATCTGATATCCGAATCCGAAATATCTGAAAAATCGGATATCCGTCGGATATCCGAATTTTTCGGATTCGGATAGTGATTTTCAAAATTTTCGGATATTTCGGATATCCGAAATATCTGAAAATTTAATTTCATTTTTTTCGGATATCCGAATATCCGAAAATATCCGAAATATCCGAAAACTTATATTCGGATATCCGAAACTATCCAAAATATCCGTTTCTGAATATGAAAAAAAATAATAAAAACTAAAAATTAAATAAAAAGTTGGATTTTCGGATATCCAATTCACTATCAGAATCTGTATCCGAAATTTCGGATATCCGAACCGAAATTCGGATATCCGGTTTTGAACACCCCTAGATATAGGTAACAATTTTTGTGACAGTTACATCTAAATTTAAATATAAAAAAGAAACAAAACATCTGATGTATATAAAAAATGAAAAAAGGAGAATTACATCAAAAGTAAAAGTATGAAAGAGAGTATAAAATACCTAGCACGCCACAAGTAACATTTCTTTTATATAATGACACATAACTTAAGCATGTATGTAACACATGTATTTTTATCTAACACGCCACAAGTAACATTTCTTTTATAACACACATTAATAATCCATCCCACAATTTATGTAATCAATTGTCACAAAAGTCTTTTTAATTAAAATCTAAGTCATGCATAGCCCATGGATTTATTTTGACGGTTGATACAAAATAGTAGCCATTATGTTGTTTGTATTTGCAAAAAGTAATCTTTTGATGTCTCTGACAATCCATGTGATAATGTAATGAGCCTATACAAACCTTTTACACCACATGTGTTTGACTTTAAAATTAATCTAATGGTTATAATTGGTTCTCTCTATTTAAAACTAAATCAATGGTTGTAATTGGTCATTTCTATTATTAATTTATAGTTCTTTTTTAAGACATGCTTTAATAGGTTATAGGGTTTTGTAGGGATAATGATGAAGTGTTACTGTAAACGCCTGCTCTTTCTTGATAGATGTCACTATACATTAAATAAGAGTTCTGAGACATTAGATGTAGTATTTTTTTTCAGACATGCATAGGGGTTTTGAAGGTACATAAGTCCCACCTAGAAAGATTTTTTTAATTTCAAATTATATATGTTTTGCTGTAGTTGAGATGTGTCATGTATCATGTCATAGAAGTAGGCATTGACTTTACCCTCTTATATCCAGTGGTTTTTATGTCTCAATGTATGGCCTAAAAAAGAGATAGTTGTACTAGTGGGACCCACTGTACTAGGATTCAGACCTCTAGATTCAACTCTTTTTTAGTAATTACCAATGGTTACACCCATTTGTTTAACGCGTTGTTACATACATTTTTTTAACAATAATAATGTAACAAGTTACTACCTTGTGGGCGTTAGCTTAGGGTGAAATCGTACTCTGTTGCTGGATTGTATTCTGCTGCTGTATTCTGGCCTGTGCGTGCGCGGGGCTTGTATGATTCGTGATTTGGTGGGAGTCTGCTGAACACGCTCACGCTGTCTTCTTCTTGATAAGATGGATCATATTCATCAGTCAGACCTTTAAATTCTTTTTCCATCTTGCGCAGACCTGATCGCTCGCGTATTGGAGTGCGCGCTCTAGGTTGCGTCTGGTGAGAGTTGTTGAGACCTCTGGTGCTGCAGTACGTGTTGCGCGTACTGCTGGGACACTGGTGATTGTCTGTTGGATGGTACTGTTGAGGTGTTTCGATGTTGTAAGTAAACTCTCGGTGAAATGATGAAGCCCTTTGGATGGTGTTGCGATGAGAGTTGCACATACTGTTGCTGCACAAGTGTTTGTGCTGGGAATTGCGGCTGCATGCACATCTGCGCGTACGCCATACTAAGTACTGCCTGGGACTTAGCATATCATGAAGCTAGTGTTTCCCCTACTCGGAGTGAAGGGAAAACCATATTGACCGTGCCTGTGTTGGGTGCGTCAGGAGTCGTCTGTTGGGTTACCCAAGTGGCACTACCAAAGACGTTAGTGACTCAGGCATCTGTGAACTCTCCACCGACATGCTCGTCCCTTTGGTGGCTTTAGACGTGCGTGTTGTCCGCTGCGGGCCAAACGGAGAGCTTTCCACGCCGATTTGGAAAGAAGAGTTTGGTTCAGCCATTGAAGAGTGTTTTTGAAAAGAAAAGAGATGAAAATGGTTGTAAAAATGCGGTGGGTGCCAATGATGAAACACTGGTTAACACTAGGTTATCCCAGCTGGTCGTCTCGCGAAGCGGTGACTCGCCACAAGGAGGAGAATAGGGGGTTCTCCTTGTGACGACCCTCCGACGTGGGCAATATGTACACTAATTTAGAACCATACCTCTTCACTTTCCATTGCTAGAAAATCGGCCACATATTCTATATAAACAAACCTCATTTTTAAAGATTAATGCGAAGTGAGTTCAACACATTTGACGAATATTAGAATTTGAATTTGGTTCAAAAGTTTATATTTACAAATCATAAATCACAAACCTTAGAAGTTCGGAAAAATAGTTGTTTGTTCAAAGCTTTTCCACCGTCTGTTATTTTTGTTTACCTCCTATATGTTATATCAATTTTTCTTTTGATTTGTTTAATAGTGTGAGGTTCACTGGTAAACACTAAAAAAGTGAGGAACAGTGGGGAACCGACTCAAACGAACTCCGATTGGACTCATTCCAGCGGCGTTGAAACCGGCTCGTCGAACCCTAACTAAGATCTCTTAACCCTAAACCCTAAATCATAACCCCTAAACCCTAAATGTATTAGGGTTTGGCTTTTAGGGTTTAGCTTTAGGGTTTACGGTTTAGCTTTAGGGTTTACAGTTTAACTTTAGGGTTTAGCTTTAGGGTTTAGCCTTTAGGATTTATAGTTTAGATTTTACGGTTTAGCTTAGGTTTTAGCCTTATTTTTTAGCTTTAGGGTTTAGAGTTTAGGAGTTAGGATTTAGGGTTTAGGGTTAAGAGATCTTAGTTAGGGTTCGACGAGCCAGTTCCAACGCCGCTGAAATGAGTCCAATCGGGGTTCGTTGAGTCGGTTTCCTGCTGTTCCTCACTTTTTTAGTGTTCCCCAATGAACCTTCCCCTTGTTTAATATATGATATCTAAATTTTTGACAAACTCATGTCTCTTTTCATTATTACTTTTATCAAGTCTCAAGCCACTTTCACTAAACGAAATTGTATTTGGTATATATTGTTGACACTTATAAACTAAGCACTTACTTCAAGTTCTGCACACGGTCCGGCGCAAGAAACGGCACCCTATAGAAAAAAGCTTGAGTGACACTCATGCACAAGAGATTGATAATAATCAGAATGTTATCACCAAGCTGTTATTGATTTCATTGAGCTCTGTTGTTATTGATTTCATTGAGCTCTGTAACCAAACCTGGCTCACCAATTCCTAACTATGCGTATGATATATACTGTTTTGGTAAAGCTTTACTTGAGCCGACATCAGATACGCTTGGAATCCGCGATTCTGATGATACTTTTACAATAGAATTGGTTGACATCATCCCTTCCGTTTTTGTTTTTGGTTTTGGTTTTGCTTTCGTTTGTGAAAAATCAAGAAAAAAAAAACATCCGTATCTACTCCCTTTTTTCTCTCGCCGGTCGCCGCTTGGCTCGACGTCGATGACCACAGCGCCATAGCGCGAAGTGTTCCTGGGCTCTCTTTCAGTGGAGATCTTGGTTGTAACCTTCTTTCTATTTTGCTGCGGCTTCATTCTTCCATTCGCCCTCGGGTCCGGCTTGCTCCCTTTCTTTCTTGTCTCCGAGCGTTTCGTGTTTCAACCCGGTCCTTGATCGTTTAGTAGGTCTGATATCGGTCGCGGCTATTTGATATAGTTCAGCTAGATCGGTTCGAATCCTATTAACAGGTTAAAGTTCTGTGGTTGAGTAGCGCTCGTCCCGTTTCGTCATGGGCCGTAACTTCTGGAAAGGTCAGTATGATAACTGGAATAAGTCGATTAGCAGGAAAGATTACAGAAACGAGAAGAAGTTTGTTAATCGAGAAACTCGGCTTCGGAATGCAACCTCTTTCTTTATCTCAAATCTACCGGATTATTGCAGCAGAGATTCGTTGTGGCAGGCTTTTGAGCATCTAGACAATCTTGAGGATGCTTTCGTCCCGGCCAAAAAAGATCGTGCCGGAAACAAATTCAGTTTCATCAAGCTTTCTAATGTTCAAGACTCAGATTGGTGGATTGACAAGCTCAAGGAAGTACGTATTGACGGGGCGGTTATAGGAGTGAATCTAGCAAAGTTCAATCGGGATGGGTCTAAAGTTGATGTTCAAAACAATAGGAATCGCATCTCTGTTTTTGATAGGTTAAAGGGAGGAACTTATATTGCTAAACCAGCGACTGGTCCGTTGGAGCCTGGAAACTTTGGTCATGGAATGAAATCGTATAGTTCTGCAGTCAACCCAGATGCTAAGGAGAATGAGTCGAGCATTGAGCTCCCTCCTTTGAACACGGAAACAAAAAAAGCCTTCGAGCTCAAATCCCTTATCGGGGAAGCAAAGGATATTGAGTCTTTGAATAGCATGAAAGAAAACCTTTCGGGTATCACGGAAAATGGTCTGAATCTAAAATACCTGGGTGGGCTTAAAATGCTTCTTTGTTTTGATAGCCCTGAGGAAGCGGAAGATTTCCGGTGCAACAAAGTCAACGACTGGGAAAAATGGTTCTCGAGACTGTATTTATGGGAAGGTACCCCCCCCCCCTGTTCGAGAGAATAGCTTGGGTTAAAGTGCTGGGAGTTCCTATCTCGTTATGGGATAGACATGTGATCAACAAGATAGGGGAAAGGTGCGGCCGTTTGATTGTCAAGTCGGAGGCTGACCCGTCCGACGGCAACATGGCGGAGGATAGGTTGGCGATTCTTGTCAACTCGGGGAAAAGGATTGCGTTGGAGTTCAGTATTACTTGGAAAGGGCAGGCTATTCCGGTCTGGGTGGAAGAAATATCTGGCAAATGGAATCCGGATTTCTTGACGGAAGGATCGGCGGTATGGGGCTCGTCGGAGATGTTTTCTGATGTAGACGGTTCGGTTTCCGGTGGGTGCACCGGACCCAAGATTTTCCATGAAAACGGTTCATTACCTTGCATGGGAAACCAAAAGAGCTGCACGTCCCCAGTTTCCGAGGTAGGTGGCTCGGCGGTGCGTGGGGTCCCTTTTGTGCAGGAAGACTTATTTAATGAGGAGACAGATTTTGTCCAGAATGTTGCTCCTTTTGTCGGTTCAGATGTTGAGGAGGAGGTGGGACCGGGTGGTCCTTTGTTAGGAAAAGAAGCCCAGATTGATAATTTGGGCCCAGATGACCCCCTTTACGTTCAGGTAGCCCATTCTGGGGGTTTACTTGAAAATGGGAGGCCCAGCTTTATTACTACCAGAAAGAAAAAGGATGGCAGGAAACACAAAAAACAGGGCATCCCTATTCCTGACTTAAACAACGAGGCAGAGAACACCTCAAACTCGGACCCTTTCAATATTTCCGAAATTTTGAGGATGGAAGCTCAGATTGGAGAGGATCGGTACGGGGAACCAGAAGGAAGGGCCAATTGTGTTAACACGGGGGATAACTGGGAGGATGATCTCAACCGTACCCTCCTGTCGGAAGTGAATCGAACGATGGAATTTGGAGTCTGTCTGGGAATCGGTGTGGAGGGTTTTGAGAACCACGTTAAAAAATTAGTTAGTGGGGAAATGGAGTTTGCTAATCGCCAATGAATTTTATCTCTTTAAATATAAATGGAGTTTCGGATGTTAAGAAAGGCTTCTGGGTGCGGAACCTCAAAAGGAAAGTGAAAGCAGATTTCTTGGGGCTTCAGGAGACTCATCAACAATATCTGTCGGAGGTGGAGCTGGGCCGTTTCTGGGATAAATCTGATATGAAAGTGGCCTGTGTAGAGTCTATTGGGAGATCGGGAGGCATGGCCTCTATGTGGAATCCGGACAAGTTCTCGGTGGATCATATTATTAAGAATCAACGGTTTTTGGTTCTTGGGGGTCACGTGTTGGGCGTGCAAGAAAGGGTTAACGTGGTTAATATACATGCCCCTAATGATCCGGCTCAAAGGAAGGTTCTGTGGAGAAGTTTGGATAGTCTCATTAGCCCCGGGGAGATTTGGATCTTGTTAGGCGATTTCAACGAAGTCAGAGCGGAACACGAGAGAGTCAACTCGAGATTCGATAGGGGGGCTACGGAAGCGTTCAATGGTTTCATCGCCAACTCGGGTCTCCTAGAGATCGACATGATTGGAGGTATGTTCACTTTTATTTCCGGTCATAGCGAAGTTAAAATGAGTAAGTTAGATCGCTTCCTGGTGAACGACCTGTTCTTGAGTTATTGGCCGAGTGCTAAAGTGGAGGTCCTTAATCGGGGATGCTCGGATCATTGCCCGATTGTTTTATCGTGCCTCTCGGCTGATTTCGGGCCAATTCCGTTCAAATTTTTCAACTCTTGGATCGGAGAGAAAAAACTAGGGGATATTGTCAATGGGGCGATTCAAAAAAGGAAATGGGGCACTAATAAAGGTGTTGAGCTTGCATGCTTACTAAAAGAGGTCAAGAAAGATATTAAGTTATGGAGGAAGGAAGTGGCCTTGGCTGAAAGAAAGGAGCTTTTAGAGCTTCAACTTAAAATCGACCTTATTGAATTAAAAGCCACCAGTGGGCCGCTTGCGGATTCAGAGAAGAAAGAGAGGGTCAACCTTCGTGCGAAGGTGAACAAGTTAGAGACGGCAAAATGTTTAGACTTACAACAAAAAGCTAGGGCGAACTGGCTGAAATACGGAGACGAGAATACCTCCTTTTTCCATAGAGCGGTCGCTATCAATCAGTCGGTAAACAGAATTAATGGGTTAGTTTTTCAAGGCAACCTCGTGTCGGACCCGGCAGAGCTAAAAGAGGAGATTCGGAAATGGTTTAAGAAACTTTTTTCAGAGCCAATCAGGCGTCGGCCGAACTTTGAGAGCTACGACCTTCCTACAGTTTCGAAGCTAAGGTGTGACTCTTTGTGTGAGCCATTTTCGGATAAGGAAGTCTTTATTGCTTTAAAAAGCTGTGATGGGAGCAAAGCTCCCGGACCGGACGGTTTCACTTTGAAATTCTTCAAGTCTTTTTGGGTTATTTTAAAACCTTTTGTGATGGAGATGATGCACGAATTCCATAGTACCGGGCTTATCAGTAAAGGCTGCAACGCTTCTTTTGTGGCTCTCATTCCTAAATCTAAAGACCCCCATGATCTCGCTAAGTTTCGACCTATCTCTCTTGTGGGTTCGGCTTACAAAATCATCGCCAAAGTGTTGGCTAATAGGCTTAAGCTGGTTATAAACGAGATTATCTCCCCTAATCAGTCGGCGTTTGTGGGAGGTAGAAACATTCTTGACAGTCCGCTTATAGTTAGTGAGATTGTCGCGTGGGCCAAGAAATCGAAGACAAAAATTAATGATTTTCAAAGTGGACTTCGAGAAGGCTTATGATTCTATAAGCTGGAAATTCTTGTTCCGTATGTTGGAGAAAATGGGGTTCCCTATCAAATGGGTGGAGTGGATTAAGGGGTGTTTGAGTTCGGGTTCGGGGTCGGTTATTGTTAATGGGTCGCCAACCAAGGAGTTCAAATTCAAACGGGGCCTTCGTCAAGGAGACCCGCTATCTCCTTTCCTCTTTATCATTGCCATGGAAATAATAAATATGTTAATGAAAAGGGCGTCTAACTTGGGGCTGTTTCATGGGTGTCAAATTCCGAATGGTGGGCCAAACATAACCCATCTTTGTTATGCGGACGATGTTTTATTTTTTGGCGAATGGTCTCAGCATAATATTCTGGCATTGAATCGTCTCTTGAGATGGTTAAACTTGTTATCGGGTCTTAAAGTTAATCGGCAAAAGAGTAAGCTCTTCGGCATAGGGGTGGATGACGCTGAGGTCGCTCGTCTAGCCCAGGTTGTGAGTTGCGACGTCGGCTCTTTGCCTTTCACTCATTTAGGCATACCGATTGGGGTGAATATGAAACGCGCCAAGTGTTGGAAACCGGTTTTGGAGAAGTTCTCAGCTAGATTATCTAAATGGAAAGCCGCTCATTTGTCGTTTGCGGGTCGGTTGACCCTCATAAAATCGGTTCTTGGAAGCCTCCCCTCCTATTTCCTCTCTCTGTTCGCCGCTCCAAAAGGTGTGATTAATAAACTAGAAAAGATTCGAAGGGATTTTCTATGGGGTAAAACTAGTGCGGGTCGTAAGCTTCGTTGGATGCGGTGGTCTCTTCTTTTAAAGTCCAAAAAATATGGGGGCTTGGGCGTCGGTAGTATTCGAGATTTCAACCTTGCCATGCTCGCCAAATGGTGGTGGAGGTTCAAAGAAAACCCGAACCAACTATGGGCGATTGTGGTAGATGCAATCCATAAAGGTAGAGCTTCTAATGGCAACCCCCCATTCATTCCGGTGAAGAAAACTCTTCCAGGTGTTTGGAAGGATGTCGCTTCTGTTGATGGGTCTTTGGCGAAGAACGGGATTAATATCAAAGAAAACTTGGTGCTGGACGGAAACAAGTGGGTGTGGAGGTCTGACCCAGACGGGTCTTTTTCCGTAAAACATATTCGATCGGAGCTGGATCGGGCCGGAGGAGGTATAGACAGCTTCGGGAGTTCGTTTTTTTGGAATACCTGGGCCCCGCCGAAAGCAAACTTTCTGCTGTGGAGGGCCTGTTTGGGCAAGGTGGCTGCCAAAGTAAGCCTCATTAACAGAGGAGTGCTTCTTGCTGATGCTTTTTGTCCTCGGTGCGGCATGGAGGAGGAAGACTCGGAGCATATTTTTGTTAAATGCTTGTGGTCTAAATGCATTTGGTGGAATATAGTGACCTGGATGCGAGTCAGTTACCCGGCCGACATCCAAGACCTTCGGACCCTGGTGGATTACTTAAAGTCGCAACCGGGATGTAAATCATGGAAGAGAATAGTTTATTCGATCGTTATGGGGACGGTTTGGCGTATTTGGATTGCGAGGAATGAGAAGACCTTCAATAATAAATTTATTCCGATTTCGAGAACTGTGGACATGATCAAAGAGGACGTCTTCTTATGGATTAAGAACCGATCCAACCGTCCGAGTCCAGGCTGGGAGAAGTGGAAGACCTTTGATATTATCGAAATGTTGTAATCCGTTTTTCTGTTTTGTTCTCGTTTCGTTTTTTGTTTCTTTGGGGTGTTTCCCAGCTGCTTGCTGGCTCTTTATAAAGTGTTTTGGCCGTTCAAAAAAAAAAGAATTGGTTGACAAAACTCACTTTGCTCCACCATTATTACAAAGATTTGGTTTCCAACCTCACCGATCACTCTCTAGTTATAAGACTTACGGGATGGGCTCTATTCGGTGGCCAGGCATAGAGATTTTTAAACCCCTACTGCAAACAAAACTTGCTCTTGGTAGAGAAATACAAAGAAAATGGGAATACCATTTTGGATACATGCACCTCTTATAATCGTTTTAGAGCATTTCAATTGCTGTGTAATTTTTGGGTAGCCAAGTTGACCGAGCGTAATATGAACACCCTCCTGCACCTAGCTGTTGTTTGTACGTGTGTTTAGACTGTGAAGTATTTGCTTCAGAAATTTCATATCAAAATAAAAGGACACGTCGTCAATAAACAAGGGTTCATAGCTTTGGATATTCTTTACTGTTGTCTACAAAATTTCAAGGAATCAGCAATCCGAACTTTACTAATGGAAGCCAGTTTTTTGAGAGCTCAAGATGTTCACTCGTTTCAAATATCTGATTCGTCACACAATGATTTAAGCAGTCTTGACTCTTGAGAGTTGGCTAAAAGAAGTTTTGTCAACGGCATGGAACTGGTATTAAACGACTACACCAACTCGTTAGAGACACACCGTTGGACATCACATCCTTTGCTGCCCTTTATGGACATAAGCCGCTTAATACAGCGTGTAACATACAACCACATCCCACCGGAATCATTCGTGTCTTCCATTACCAAACGCCAAGTACAAGTTACCTTGGCTATTCTCAGTGCACACACATCTGCTACTATGACCGTCACCTTGTCTGGCTCGTTCATGACAGCGACATTCTTACATCAGGGCAACTTGCTAACCGAAGTAATGATGATTTAGAATTTTCGATCAATATGTGCATAATGCACCAAGAATCAAGATAACTAAAGTCATACCTCCTATATCACAGTTACCATTGAATTACAAATAACTCGGAACAGATTTTACCATTCTAGTGGTAAAAATGCATATCTAAAATCTCTCTCAAATTGACAACTTCACTACTTTCTTTTCAAAATTACTAGTTTTATACAAGATTTTAGCTACAAAATCCATGCTATAAAAAACAATCCAACTAGTTAAATTCAATCAAAATTTTGTAATAATAAATAGGCTTGTAAATGAACTGAACGAACACGAACGAGGCATGTTCATGTTCGTTCATTTACCTTTAACCAAACAAACGATCAGACAAGAACATTTAAATGAACGAATTTTCTTATTCGTGTTCGTTCGTTAAGAAAATGAACATGTTCATGTTCGTTTATGTTTGTTCGCTAAAAGTATAAATGAACGGTTCACGAACATAAACACACATAATTGAACATAAAAGAACATAACAAATCATAACGAACATAATTGAACAAGGCTTTGAATTGTATAGCAATAGAAGAGAAGACGAAAAACCTAAATATAGGTAAACCTTAATTCACGTTTCATATGATAGAAAATATTGCTTTTAAATTGGAAAATATAAATCAAATATATTAATACCATATAAAAGAAAGTTTTGAAATCGTAAAGTCAAAGCTAGTTATGGGATGATAAAGAAAATCAAATAGATTTTTAAATTTAATTAGTAATAACTAAATTCAAAAGATGAACATAAACAAACGGATATAAACGAACACGAACGAATGAATTTAAATGAACGGACATAAACGAACGCAAATGAACGAACATAAACGATCATTCATGAACGTAAATGAACAAATGGGACATTGTTCATGTTCGTTCGTTTATTTAAATGAACAAAAAAAATGTTCATATTCGTTCATTTTTATTAAATAAACGAACATGAACGAATTTCCTGCCGAACAATTCATGAACGGTTCACTGAACGTTCGGTTCGTTTACAAGCCTCGTAATAAACGATTAAGTAAATAAAAATACGATAAAACTATTATGAGGCTCAGATCTGTAAACAATCGAACAGAGAGGATAAATCCGCAATGGCTGCATGCTTACCGGTTGCCATGTGAAACCACATGACCATCCAGGTTGCCCTGCCAAGATGCGGATAATCTCATCTTTGCTCGATTTCACTCAGACACATTAACTCAATCATCACAGCCTCTTAAAATTGAAAGGAGCATCCGTGTAATTAACAACACAACGACAATAATGATAATAATAATAATAATAAGTTTGGCAGCAGCAGCAGCAACAGACATAACTGTTTTTCTGTGTTTGAATAGATGAAAGGGTTGTTGATTCATGAGTATCATGGGATTTACTAAGTATGATGATGATGATGTTGATTCAAACCAAGTTGATTTTGATCAAAAGTTTGTAAAAAAACTAGTGAAAAAAAATGGGATAAATTAATTTGAGGCTCAGATCTATAAACAATCGAACAGAGAGGATTAATCCGCCATGGCTGCATACATACCACAGGTTGCCATGTGAAACCACAAACTCATTCAGTCTTTCACATAACCATCCGGGTTGCCCTGCCAAGATGCCGATAATCTCGTCTTTGCTCGATCTCACTCAGACACAATGAAATTCAGCATCATAGCTTCTTAAGAGGGACATATGGACTCAGAATCCAGCATCCTGTAATTTACTCAATAATAGTAATCAATACTACTTTATTAAGCAAACTTATCGGACAATAATGTAATTTCCATCTATTTATAAGATGACATACCAAAACCCTCAATAATAATTATAACAATACAAGTGATCCAAATTTGCCGTTAAAAAAATAATAATAATAATAACAATACCAATAACAACTCAACAAGATATCAAAAGGGCAATTGGTCTAGTCGAAGTTCCCATTAGTTCGTGGGTTCGAGTCCCACGCTATGGAACTGGCAGTGAAATCGGATTGCTGTTTAAAAAAATGAAGGGTTGTTAATTTATGGAAAAAATCATTGGCTTCAAAGAACAATGTTTGACTTCAAAAAAGTCAAAATCGGACTTTGACAGAAGAGGGCAACCACTCTTAAAAACCTCCTCTTAAGTAGCCTCATTTCGCCTGAGTGAAAATAAGTTTCTTTTTTTTTTGGCTCAGATCTGCAGATATGAAAGCGGATAAAGTGGATGGGGCTCCGGCATGGCTGCATCACAACCGTGTTGCCTCGCCAAGATACGGGCCCACTTTCACACAACATCCGGTAACTTCTTATTATTATGCTCGGAAATATTATTATATGCAGAACAAGATCTTCATCGCCTAGAGAGATTCAGATGTATAGATATAGATACATATCTAGAGAGAGAGAGAGAGAGAGAGTAACATATGAGAGCATTCACATCCATCCTCCATATTCACCTCCAAAATTTTGATTAATGGGGAACGAAATCATGGGCTCAACAAGATCCGAAAGCAGATGATGTTGTGGCAAGAGAGGTGACAACCGCCTCTCTCGCCGGAGCCTCTTTCAATTTTCCGAGCATATCGCCCCGGTGTAACCGACGGTGGTGATTTGGTTTTATAGTGGTAGCAGGTCTGCTACAACATTAACCCTGGTTTTCTCACTTATTTACATTATCAGGACCGAGTGGTTATATGGGCTTTATCATTTTGTTTTTGAAGTACAAATGTTTATATGGGCCTATGATGTTTTCAGTTAAACATGATGATTTGTGAAAAATCGGTCAATACGGTAGTTATAGAGCGGTTTAGTTGATAAAAATAAGCCGAGCTGGATCGGCTCAGTTTGTAAACGAGACGAGCCCGAGCCAACGTAGGTTAGATTTGTGGCTTGCTCATTAATTGGCTCGTTTAAATTAAACCCCAAATTATATATGTGTATATTCTAATATATTTAAAATATGGTGTTTAATTAGCAGTGTTGTAAAAATCGTGACTAGTCGCAGACTAGTCGGCGATTAATCGGTAGTCGGCCAGTAACTGAATAATTTTTCGTTAATCGCTAGTCGGGCCTAGTCAGCCGGCTAAAAATCGGCGATTCCGATCAGATTCTAGCAAAAAAAACCTGTATACCCCGGTCAAAACCTCTAAATTCCGGCCAATTTCCAACAAAACCATATGAATTCCAATAATTAATCTTCTATACTGAAAAAAAAATGAGCTGAGTAAGAGTTAAAACCTACCTATTTAAAATATTTACCTATAAAAATGTGTATATTATTACAAAAAAAAACTGAAAATTACATATAAAAACCCGATCCGATTGCTAGTCCCCACCTCACCGGCCGACTAGCGAGTTTTCCAACCTTGTTAATTAGTAACAGTTTTATTTTTTATAGAAAGAAATAGATTGTTTTTTTTTTTTTTGAAAATTGAAAGAAAAAAAAAAAAAAAAAAAGAAATAGATTGTTAAGCTATAATCTTAATTAGTAATATATTGATTTAAAAAATATATATATTTAGGTAAGTAACACAAAATCGTTTCTCGCGCGATAAACTATTGTATTTATAGTTTGTTCAATATTACTATTGTAATAGCCTAAATAATTTTGGTATGTATTGTTTTTTGGTTTTATGTATATCATTCATTACTTGTAAAAAAACACAAAAATATAAACTTTTTTTTAAAACAAGCGAGCCGGCTCGACGAGCCATGAGCTGCCATGCTGGCTTGGCTCGATTCAATTTTTAAACGAGCTGAGCCTGAGCCAACCCTGGTTTGGCTAGGCTCGTTTACAACCCTAACAAGAAATTCTAGGGGAAACGTCAAGGTAATCTCATGTGAGCAGGCAATGTTCGGCAACTAAAATTGCATATAAAAAATCTCTTATCATATTGACAGCTTCTCATTTTTTAAAATTCACTAGTTTTATTTGAGAATTTATATACCTTGTATGTAAATAAAATCCATGCTACATTAACTCACATAGTCACATTACCAGAAATTTCTATAAACCAGGTCAAAACACATGCATAAAAAAAAATCAAACTAGTTAAGTTTGATCAAAATTGTCAAAAACGATTGAGAATTTTCTTTGGATAAATCAATGAGGCTCAGATCTATAAACAATCGAACAAAGAGGATAAATCCGCCATGGCTGCATACTTACTTGTTGCCCGGCCAAGATGCGGATAATCTCATCTTTGGTCGATTTCACTCAGACGCATTAAAATTCATCATCATAGCCTCTTAAGGAACATAAGTGAAAATACGGACTCAGAATCCAGCAATCGAATCTTTTGGCACTTAATCCATAATTTGGACCATGCATAACAACAACAACAACCACAACCACAACCACAACCAAAGGCGAGTATTTCCTATGAGGTTGCAGGTTCGAACCCGAAAGGCGTGTAAAATAAGTAGATTACTTTTATGTTTGGAAATATGAAGGGTTGTTGATTACTGAAAAAAAAATCATGGGCTTCAAAGAGCGATGTTTGACTTAAATAAAGTCAAAATCGGACTTTGACAGAGGAGGGCAACCACCCTTAAAAACCTTCTCCTCTTAAGTAGCCTCATTTCGCCTGAGTGAAAATAAGGGGTTTTTTTTTGGCTCAGATCTGCAAATATGAAAGCGGATAAAGTGGATGGGGCTCCGACATGGCTGCATCACAACCCGTGTTGCCTCGCCAAGATCCGAAAGCGGATGATGCTGTGGCAAGAGAGGTTATGAAACCTACCGTCTCTCTCGCCGGAGCCTTATTCCAATTTTCCGAGCATATTGTCCCCCGTTTGGCTGTACTGACGGTGGTGATTATATTTATAGTGGTAGCAGGTCGTCTGCTCCAACATTTTAACCCTGGTTTTGTTACTTATTTACGTTATAGGGACCGGGTTATATATGGGCGCTAGTTATGTCTAGTGGTTTACCACTTTAGCCTAGAACTATTAAGTCCGTTTCTGGTTTTGGTTCAACTTGGTCAACTAGTCGGTATAATCGGGTTTTGACTTTTGATAAAATGCTTGGTGGTCAAAGGGTAGAGGCAAGCAGCACTATTTATGGCTGTTAGTGGCCAAGCGGTAGAGGCAAGCCTCTAAGGCCATGTGTAGTCATAACTCATAACCCTCAATGGGGGTTATGGAGGATTATAACCCAAATGTGTAAGAAAGAAGAGTTATAGCGGAGTTATATAATTTGAGTGTATAGTGGAGGGTTATGTGAATGTGGAATTATATATGTGTGTGTGAGAGAGATCTTTCTTGTTTGGCGCCGTGATACACATTGTGAGACTCAAAATTTTCACCCTATATATAGTGCCCGGGGGGCGGTGTACCCCGGCGCTATGGTGGTGTATGACGCTTCATAAAGCCCGACTACGCATGGACTAAGAGCACTATTATGTGGAGGTCTTAGATTTCATTATGTGCATGTGTAATATCTCTACCCGGAGAAACTACGTCCCACACGCCTTACCCAAGGGGGGTGGTGGCGGTGTAGCCGAAGTGGGTATGAACCTGCAAAGCGAACCCAAGGGCGCCCCCTCAACCCTAAGTAAAGTTACTACCGGGGTAAGGTTACAACAAATGGGAAGTTCTTACTTCTTATCGAGTTTGGTTAGTACTAACAAGTTATTACTTAGGGTAACTTCTTGTTGACTATAAAGTTATTATCAACCATGATGTTCATATCAAGGATTTGAATTAGTTCAAAGTGTGTTCAAGGGTTTCAAGTCTCTATAAAGGTATATTTATGTGATGTTAGTGGATGTATTTAAAGAAGGATTTTGATAGAGACCGACACGATTGCATTCCCGATTCATAAAGTAAAGGAATATTTATAGAGATTGAATACATAAGGCCATCCGTAGTCATAAAGCCCTTTTGTGGGCGTTATGCGACACGTGTCGTGCCACGTCACACAGGGGCTTTATGGGGCGTTATGTCACTAGAGCCCGTAGTCATAAAGCCCCTACCTCATCATTACCTAATTATTAATTTTCATTTTTATTAATTAATTAAAAAAACACTTAGCTATTTTTTATTGGTCCATTTTTTAAAACAAACCTCCATACCGGTGCCATATCTATGACGCTGCACCCTTTTTTTGTCCCATAACGCCGCCCGTCGTGGTGTTCAGGATGTTATGGTGCGCTATGAGAGAAAAAACCAAACATCACGCCCCACTACAGGGTGTCTAATAGATTTCAGTTAAGTCGATGATGGAATAATTAGGCTATTTCAAACGCTTAAAAATGTGTTGCTTTAACACGTGTGACTTAGATACACGATGAGGTAAAGAATTTTCAAATCTTGTAAGTTTCTTAGGGAAACTAGTGACATATTAATTAAAGTGTGCGTCTTATGAAGAATAATACCGAAGAAACACCAAGTTAATTTGAGGGTTTGGTCTCATCAAATAAAGGTTAAACTTCTTTCTTCTTCGATTGATTGCTGCAAGATCCTGCAAAACAAGACAACGCCGTAAAGCTCGTTAAGAATAATACCAAAGAAACTCCAAGTTAATTTGAGGGTTAATTTGTGGGTTTGGTCTCGTCAAATAAAGGTTAATCTTCTTTCTTTTTCGATGGATTGCTGCGAGATCCTGCAAAACAAGACAACACTGTGAAGCTCGTTACAAGGAGAAGAATTGGGGGATTCTCCTTATAACCACCCCCGGCGTGAGAATAAGAACTTGCTTTGAGGATAATAAGTTTGTGTATTAAGTGAGAGAGAGCAAGAGAGCGATACTTAAACCTGGAGATGAGGTCCTCCATTTATAGCCGAAGAGAGTTGTGAAGAAGATGGGTTGATGGGCCTTGGGCCTGACGTTGACAACAAGGAATATCCTGCTTGTCTCCTTAAACACGACTGTTAGTGTTTGCAATTGAAAGGGGACTTGGCGTACACTGAATGGATCCACGTGGCCTGGTATTTGTCCTTATTATCGGGCCTGTCATCGGCATTTGAATGGAGATCGTGGAGCAGTGGTCGGCGCACGGTGATTGGTGGTGACACTTCAGTGTCCTTGTGTACTTCTTGTCTTCTGCACGATTGCTCATCGTGAGGAAGTGCTAGACGTTCGTACTAATTGTATTATATGAGTTGTCTCTTGCCGGCAACTTGATGCTTGCGCTGCTTGAGCTTGCGCCATTTTACTGGAAATGACTTAAGTACAAAATACATATGATTTGGGTATGGTTCCTTGTACGCGACCTAAGTTTGCATCATGTAGTCGGCGCATGATTTAGGACTATACCCCTTCAAATCCTTGGTAGGAATTGTAGTTAATATTTTTAATACTAACAAAACCCACAAAAATGAGGGAACGGCAGAATACTATTTCAAATTTGTCATTAGTCTCGGCAGTGTTATTAAGAAAATATTGTTCTAGTTGATATGAAACCTAAAACATATAACCAATCATGTTGAAGCAATAATATGCCAAGAAATACTTTTACATAATGCTATAAACTCAAACTCGAGTTAAGAGCCTCAAAACCACCCTCTAACACGATTAAGTCAATATAGGATAGTACATGACAGTATGACACCTCTTTAGCTATTAACCAAAAGACATAGTAACCCCAAATGTGAAAACCAAACCATTGACCTTTTTTGTCTTCAAGCCGACGATAAAAAAACAACAAGTCTCAAACGTCTTAAAAAAACATTAATTTCTACCATCGAACACACAACACATCAATGCATGAAGTATATTCAACATTTTTGACAGTTCTAGACATTATTTATCGTGTATGAAGACAACAGAAGCCTTAATACTATAGTCCATTTTTATTCATTTCATATTCATAGAAATGGAGCTACCCCATGGTGTAACTTGGGGTAGGCAAGTTGATCACTGTGCTCTTAACTTTCGTCATCATATTAATGCTATTTGTGATTCCTTGGGATCCGATCCCGCTGTCCTTCAAACCCTGTTACATTATCATCATCCAAATCAGTTTTAATATCGATAAATTAAATTATAAAACTAATGTATGTTTTATAACGACTATACCTGAAAAGGGAAATGATCAGGGCCACGAGCTGGAGCTGAATTAATCTGGACGGTTCCTGTTTCCATCGCGTCACTAATCAAAATCGCTTTGTTAATGTCCTTGGTGAACACGCATCCCTATCATTTGGTCAAAGTTAAACATGGACTTTATACATGCATAAAAAACTTGTATGGTTTAAAATGTTAAAACACATGACTGCAAAGAAACATACCTGAAGACCAAAATTGCTAGCATTGCAATGGTGGATTCCTTCTTCAACGGAGTTGATCCTAATAACCGGAATGATGGGCCCAAACGGCTCCTCCCATGCGATTCTCATGTCAGGCCGAACATGATCAAGCAACACCGGCCAAATGAGGTTTCCCTCGCGCTTGTACTCTTGGCAAAATGTTGCCCCTTTCGTCTTTGCATCCTTAGCCAACCCCTCAATGAAATTTGCTGACGACTCTGATACAACCGGGGTGATGTCACAATCTTCCTCGGGCGGACCCACCTTCAGTTTCGCCAACTTGGCGTTGACTTTCTCGACTAGCGTGTCTGCAACGGATTCCATCACCAAGACCACCTTAACAGCAGTGCATCTTTGCCCACTGTAAATAAGGTTTATTAATTAATTTCATTTTATAAAAAATAGTAGAAAATAAAACTGAAATCTATTAGTTACATTTTCTAGTTTCATTTACCTGTAAGAAAAACCTCCTTTGATGATATTTGCTGCTGCCAAATCTAGATCTGCGTCTTCAAGCACGATACAAGCATCCTTTCCTCCAAGCTCCATCTGAAGTGGTACCATGCCAGCTTTCTTGGAGATTGCGATTCCGGTATCACCACCTGTGAAGCTGGAAAGATATAGACAAAAGTATGTTAAAAACCCCTTGTTTTCACCAATAGCTGAACAAACATTGTCTCTTAGGATATGCACTATCATTAAAAGAAGAAAAGTTTACCAGCTTCACCTTTTATAAACATGTACTTGCATATAAGCGAAGCGTGTTTTGTTTGTCACATATAAAATTCCAATCAGATTAATTATGTTTTCTCACATTTGTTCTTTTCTTAATGTTTGTACTTCAAAATCTACCAAACTAACTTTTCAGTTGTCTTTATGTTATAGTACATTCCCTTTAAATATTATTCCTTTCATTCTTTTTGGTTTATATTTCAGGTAAAGTCCTTTTTAAGGTTTAAACATGTATACTCTAACTTCACTAGCCTATGTTGTCAAGCACTAACATGTAAAATGTAACTAAGGTACCTGATACAGTTGACTCCAGGATGCATAGTTAGGAAATCTCCAATCTCGGATCCTTTTCCGGTCACGCAGCTAATTAGACCCTTCGGAAAGCCGGCCAAGTGAAAGCAGTGCACCATATGAAGACAAGCCACCGCACCCTGAAATACATTTAAAAAAAACCATTTAATAAATCAAAATACAAATCCTATACACAAGGTATTCTCACCTTTTTTGGAGACTAAAGCAGAATGTAAAATCAGGGATTTAAAAAGAAAATTTGTGCTTTGGATTTTAAACTTAAGAATATGATAGACACATATTTTTGTATACGATTTCTAGAAGACACGAATTCACTTAAGTGCAATAGAAAATTCGAGAGATTGAGAGGTGAGACTTGAGAGTTGTGATCAAATAGGAAACATTGAAATCTAGTTAAGGGGAATTTTAATACAAACTTGGTGATACTAACATACTAACTATTAACCTGGTTAGCGAAATCCTAACCATACATTGTTCAAAAAAGATAGGAAACATTGAATGCGAATCAAACATAGTGTAACTCTAAAAAAATAGGGCCCCTTAAATATGGGCCTAAACTTCAACTTATTTTTTAACAATACACCGCGCTGTCTAAACATCAAATCTAACGTGTGTCAAACTAGAAAGTTAGCTACCTGAGTCGGAGGCTTGAGGACAAGGGAGTTTCCAGCAATAAGCGCCGGACCAATTTTGGAGACAGCAAGGTTCACCGGATAGTTGAAGGGAGGTATGGCCAAGACAACTCCAAGCGGAATCTGTCACAGTTTGAATTAACGCATAAAACGCGAATCAAAAATGATCTTTTTTTTTGTCACGTACATAAATGTTTTTGTTAGTTCTTGATGAAAATATAAAAAATTTGAATGCAAAATGTGGTGTACCTTTGAAGTGAGGCAATATTTAGTTCTCTCATTGCCTGGAAAACTATCAGAAACCAAGAACTTGCCTTCTCCTAGAATCCTAACCCCTTCCTCTGCACAATATGATATTAGATCCCCTGATCGGACCACCTATATGACAATGTACAAGCATTAGTATACAAAACATATTATAAAAGTCTTTTTATATATTTTTTGTTCTAAATGTAACATCTTTTTTAGCTTGAAAATTGCATCTAAAATGAGAATAGATGCATTTCCCATATTTTTTTCAACACGCATTGTTTAGTAGTTCGAGATGATACAACTCAACAATGCATGATATCTATGATATAAGTCCCACTTATAAGACGTAAAGATAGATTTCCTTAAAGAAGTGTCTTGGGGTGGCTAAAAATTTGTATTTTTTTATCGTTTATCAATAAAACGTGTTGGGTTGCTGTTCCCTTTACAAAAATAATAAGAATAATAATACAAATACTAATACTAATGTGATCTTTAATGTGGTCTACAGTTTTTAGCTATATGCATAAATGAGTTGTACCTCAGTGACCGAATCCTTGGCGGGTTTGGCAATCTCCTTTACTAGGCACTCGGCAATGGGAGCCTTGTGCTCTTTAAGAATAGCAGCTGCCTTGTGAAGAAGCTCAGCTCGCTTCCATAGAGGCGTCTTTGCCCATTGCTTCTGAGCGATCTTTGACGATTCAATTACTTTGTTCACCTCTTCTTGTGTACATGCTAATAAAAACAAAAAACCTTGCCGTCAGTTACTAATTTAAAAAAGAAATCCCACCAAAAATATGTTCAATAAAAGTGTTTTTTTTTTGTTTAAATTACATCATAATTACTAAATTACATAGAATGATTAACATGAGATATAGTGTACTAAAAATGATTACAGTTACAATTGCTATTGGACTCTTTTGTTACATTAACAAAATGACCAATTAATATGATTACAGTTTTTAAGACCATCTGTGTTATATTTCGTACAATGACATGTCAGTTTTTTTTTGAACGGCCAACGAATCCTTCAAATGGGCTACTGGTGAAATTCACCACATCAGGATACACTTGTCTCTGAACTGGG
Source organism: Helianthus annuus (assembly GCF_002127325.2). Classification (NCBI taxonomy): domain Eukaryota; kingdom Viridiplantae; phylum Streptophyta; class Magnoliopsida; order Asterales; family Asteraceae; genus Helianthus; species Helianthus annuus. The sequence goes on along the minus strand of NC_035435.2, from coordinate 25,604,266 downwards.
GAAAACCCTCACCTAGGGCAGAAGCCCGTGAACACTCACCCAAAGGCACGACAGTGCGGTGAGGTAAAACCCATTCAGTTCAAGGATCGAACTAGCTATCGCCGCCTCCTCGCCCAGTCTCCCATCATCACCAGGTGCCGCTGAAACTAACGGGGAGAAGCAGAAATTGAACTTGGGTCTAAGGATATATTTTTCCATACAATTATCAGGTTTGGTATCAACTTTCAAATATATCCCTGATTAATTTGTCTATAAAAATTTATGTAATTTGTGTTAATCTTTGAAAAAATCCTTGAAATTTGTTTTTGGTGCCGTGTTAATGTAACGTTTATTCTTGTCTCTTGCATAGGGTAGTTTTGAAGGTTTTTAAATATCATATAATGGCCCAAGAATATCAAAGATACCACGGTACAATAGAAGCAGCAAAAAGTACAAATGGAATCAAATTTATAGATTAGATAATAATCAGGATAAACCAATATTGCTCAGCAGCCAACCAAGTGTCATGTTTCCTCACTTTTAAATGAACTTCCTAAACTATGATCATGTAGTATCTTTGTTCCAACTTATTAACCTTAAATTATGTACTTGTGAGCATAATTAAGGTTAAAAATGTACCTTGAACCTTGTACTGAGTGGTTCTGGTAGTAGGGTTGATAATAGCAACAGATTTGCCAGAAGTAGAATTCTTCCATTCACCATCTGTGTAGTATTTGAACACTTCTCCCTCTTTGATCCCTTCAAACACACCACTCCCTGCCATTGATAATGTTTTGAAGTTTCTCCAACTACCCTTATCTCCTCAACTTTGTGTGTGTGTGTGAGAGAGAGAGAGAGAGAGAGAGAGAGTGAGGGAGAAAATGAATGGTGTATGGTGTTTCAATTCTTGAGGTGTTGGTGTGTATAAATATTGAAGGAAGGTGAGCCACACTTCATAGCATGCATCCCAAACTCCAAAGTGAACAATAACAAATGTAATCATTGAAGCTGACACAACATAACGAGATTGTTCCAAAATTTAACGGCAGTTGGTAAATTTTATAGAGATTGTTCCAAAACTTAATACTGGTAAAATTTATCAGAAGCACAATGGGTAAACGAGCCACGTCAAATCCGAGTTCCTTAAGGGTGAGCTCAGCTCATTTAACCTATAACGGTGTAAGGGGCACTCCTCTAAGTGGGGAGTGACCTCTCTTACCCACAGCCAATCAGCACGCGCCACGTCAACTCCCCACTTAACTTCCCCCACACCCTCAATTTGATGGCGGCACTCCTCTCTTGGGGGACTTGTTTTTTTTTATTTTTTTTAATTAAGTTGAAAAAATCAAAAAGAAAAAAAATGAAAATAACTTGATTGGTTGAAAATCTGGTGGGCCACCCTCTCCCTCTCTCCCTTCATGCGGTAACCTCTCGCCGAAATCCATCCCCTCCATGCGGTGAAAGTTGATGGCGGCACCTTCTCCCCGCGCGGTAACCACTCCCCGCACCTCCTCCCCGCAAAGCGCCCCGGACACCCTAAGGCGTCAAGCTTAGCTTGTTTAGAACTTTATTTATAAAACTTAAAGCTTGACTTTTAAGTACTTTTTTAAGATCAAGTTGTTCATTATTGATCATTATTTTAATTATTTTATTTACATACTCATTTATAGTTATATTTTTATATATATAACATAATGATATAATTTTATGTTTATCATATGTTTATATCTCATTATTTCAATACATATTTAGTATATTATATATACATTATATAAATAAAAGTTTTTATTTTAAAACTTTTGACGTTTTAAGCTCGTGAGCCAAGTCAAGCTTAATATGTTAAGTTTGGGTTTGACTTAATTATAAGCTCAAGCTCATGTAATCTCTCCTTGACATTTAGGAAGCTTATTTGGAGTAGTCCATGAGTGGTTCGGTCTTGTTTACCTCCTGAAATATGTGAAAAGACATATTTTTTCCTTAATTAAGTTTGGATTTTTAAGATTTAAGATAAATGTTAACAGATTATGACATAATTGTCAAAACGAAAAGTAAATGGATGAAGCAAAACAACCATAAACATAAACTTAAGTGTTAGAATATAAGACCATAGTTCTAAATCTTTATAATCATAAAATATAAGGATAGACATTTGGCGTAACTGATAACATGTGGCAAGCACCTTGATTCGTCCATTTCTGAGCTTTAACGGCCCCTTCAGAAACTCATATGATCATTTGAATCCCCCGTTGTATAGTACGCTCAAACATTTGAGGGAATGGTATTAGTTCTTGGTGCAAGATTCCGGATATTTTCGTGTTTTCACATTTTCGCTCAAAGACCTCCTTCTCATTCACAGAAATCTGAGAGCCTCGGAGAAAAAGAAGGATGTGGTGCTCGGTATAATCCTTATTGCTATTTGGAGCATATGGCGGGCTAGGAACAAAGCTATTTTCTCTAACACGCTGGTCAAGATTGAAAATATCATTGGCGAAGTTAAGGCTTTGAGATTTTTTTTGGTATGTTAATAGATCTAAGTACAAAGAGATGAATTGGGAGGAATGGTGTTCCTTTGTAAATATGTAATTTAGCGGTTGTTGTTTTCATGTCAGCCCGATTTGGGCCAGCTTTTCGTTTTAATGAAATTTGCCTTAAAAAAACATTTGAGGGAATCTTATGATGCAATTCCCATCACGCAAACCAAGGAACATATGGTGACATCACAAATAGACTAAGGTTGATATGAGTTGAAAAAAGTGACGTCTCTTAGGAATTTTTATAGATCACATTTTTTTTCGAGTGAATTTCAAGTTTTGTCTTTTATCTTTATGTCACTTTGCAAGTTTTGTCCTTTATGTTTAAATTTGACGAGTTTTGTCCTTTATGTTTAAAAATCAAGCACGTTTTGTCCTTTATGCTTGATTTTTAAGGACAAAGCGTGCTTGATTTTTTAAACATAAAGGATAAAACGTGTTTGATTTTTAAATATAAAGGGTAAAACGTGCTTGATTTTTAAATATAAAGGACAAAACTCGTCAAATTTAAACATAAAGGACAAAACTTGCAAAGTGGCCTAAAGATAAAGGACAAAACTTGAAATTCACTCTTTTTTTTCAGTATGAAATAGTAATAAGTTTCGCGCTCGTTGCGACGCGAGTACATCACAAACATCTTTGTTTAAGTGTTTGGTGATGCGTTAACCATACGAAAAATCGACATATCTGATTGAACTCAATGTAACCTATATAAGTATTGTGATTGGATTATAACGTAAAGTAAATTGAATCTATCTCGTACAATCATAACTTATTCTATAGGATTAATTAAACCTTTGGAAAAAAAAGAAACCACAATTTGACTTCACTCTGTTCGGAACATAATTTATAAAAATGTACATAAAGTAAGTAAGAAAACGTATTATATTAAAAAAAAAACTATATCCAAATGTAGACCAACTCGATTTGATACAGACGCATACATAAAAATATGCATGTAAAAATGGTTTTTTAAATGAAAACGTGTTATACTTGACCTAACTCGTTTCCAAAGTTTAAGTCGAAACGTAGACACCCTTAAATTTATACGGATACGTACATAAAAATATGCACGGAAAAATAGTTTTTTAAGTAAAAAACTGATATCAATACAAGAAAATTCAGCTTTAGTGGCGATCAAAATCGTCGCTAAAGCTAGAAAAAGTCGTCGCTAAAGCTAGAAATAGGCAATAGCGGCGACTTGTCGAACGAATGTTGTCGAAGGATATTTAAATTAGAAAAAAGCTAGGGGCTAAAAATGTTAATTGTTAAAGTAGAAGAATAGTAATTTTAGATAAATGACTAAAATTGATTACTCCAAAAGTGGAGGGGTCGTAGCAAAGCTGAGGGGCTTGAAATGCAATATTTTAAAAGTTTAGGGGGTAAGGCAAAGCCGGTGGGAAACCCCACTGACTTTGTCTTTTAAGATAGTACAAAATATCTATTTTCTGGGTTGAGTCACCGATATTTTTATATGTTAATTGAGTCGGATTACATATATATATATAGTATGGTACAAATATGGTTATCGTACATTACATACGCTATATTTTGCGCCGTACACGTGTCCTGATTCATTTTCGGTTCACTAATCATCAGAGGGCAAATTCGTCTCTTCATTCATTCAGCGAGAAGTTCGTTATACTATATCCCGGTAATTATTATTCAAATCAGTTTCAAATTTTGCATAATTCTCAATTGGCAGTTTTCGTTCTTCTGTTAGGGTTTCATTCAATTTGTTTATTTCGATGGATCCACAGAGTAGCACTGGGCGAACAGATGTTGATTTTGAAGAAAATCGACTGATCGGTGATCATGCTCAATTATCTGCTTATTAGAGAGTTTCTATTGAGGATGTTTTAAATCCGCGACCTGCAAATCCAATTCCAATTCCAAGTACAAGTTCTGCAAACGATTGTTCTAACGGTAGTTATGTTTATTCAGATTTCTAAATTGTTCGTATAATTGTTTTTTTGTTTTAATCGTAGCAATGTTTGTTTGTTGTTGCTTTTTTTAAGGTTGAATGTTGATTATACTTTTGTATTGAAATTAACATGCAGAAATTTCGCATGGTATTACTCTAACAATTCGCATTTGATATTATTTTTTATGCATTTTCGCATGTTAGTGTATAATAAATCGCATATGTAATTCAGACTAATCAATATCATCATTTCGCATGTTTTGATCATACATTTCGCATGTGTTTTTTATGACGTTTTATGTTTCTGATTTTGATTCATGTAGTTGAAAGGGTTTACACTCCGGAGGTTCAAGCATCAGCTACACCTGTTGTTGGAATGCAATTTATCTCTATTGAACAAGCATTTGCGTTTTATCAATCATATGCTAAGTTAGCTGGTTTTTCTATTCGGAAAGGTGGTGAAGTATGCAGTGGTGGTATAATCAAAACTAAGTATTTTGTTTGTTCTAAAGAGGGACATAAGCCTCTGTGTATTGATGATCATTCGAAGCCAAAAAAGCAATTCAAAACAAGGAACAGGGGGACTATTAGGACTGGATGCAAAGCTCAACTTATGATTTGCACTGTGGATGGTAGATTATATACAGTAAAGAGATTTGTTGATGGCCATAATCATAAGTTTGTATGTCAAAATGATATTCACATGCTGCCAGCTTACAGACAAATGTCAGATGTCCAGGAGGAGATGGTATGGGAACGAGGCACTTTAAACCTTGGTCCTGTCAAAGCTTTCCATATAATGAGGAAACGTTATGGTGGTTTCGAGAACGTTGGTGCCACGGTTGATGATTGCAAAAATTTTAGGAAGCGAATAAACAGCTATATAGGAGAGTATGACGCTGACATGGTAATAAATAGGATGACTGACAAAAAATATATTTAGCTGATTATTCGTTTGAATACTCTGTTGATGATGGCAAACGGTTAACTGGTTTGTTCTGGGCTGATGGTTTATGCAAGCTTAACTATATGGAATTTGGGGATGTGATATCGTTCGATGCAACTTTAGACAAACAGGTAAGTGTTTCAAAGACAAACATGTTTGTTACTGATTTTCGCATGTTTGTTTGCTAATGAGTGTTCAATATCGCATGTGTAGACAACAGAGTGGTGTTGAATATATCGCATGCTTTTTTTCTGGTTTCGCATATGATTTTTAGTAGTTCGCATATAATAAACGTGATTTCGCATGTGTTGTTCAGGTACAAGATGGTGTTTGTTCCGTTCACAGGCATTGACAACCACTGTCGAAATGTAACACTCTCAGCTGGGTTGTTGGCATCAGAGAGTATTGAATCATATAAATGGCTTCTGAATTCATTTTTAAAGTCATTTGGTCGGCAGCCAAATGTTGTAGTGACGGATCAAGACCCTGCTATGAAACAGGCTATTGAGGAGGTTTTCTCTGTTAGCAGACACAGATTGTGTATGTGGCACATAATGAAAAAAGTGGCAGATAAGGTATAGCATGCAATATTTTTGTGTTTTGTTGGTGTTATTTTTTATTATAGTTTTCTGTAATAGACTGATATAAAAAGCATTTATTGTTAAAGGTTGGACACGAGTTGTGCAATAATGATGAGTTTAAAAGGAGGATGTGCGACATTGTTTGGACTGATTCGATTGAGCCCGAAGAATTCGAGAGACAGTGGAACTTGGTGATGATTGAGTTCGGTATTACTGAAAACAAATGGATTGATGATATATTTGGGATGAGATCCATGTGGATTCCGGCTTTTTACCGGCACGAGCCAATGTCAGGTCTTATGAGAACAACTTCAAGATCAGAGAGTGAGAACCATTTTTTTTTGTCAGGTTGCTAATTCACAACTCACACTCGTAGAGTTTATGAATCATTTTGATGGTGCAATGGATGTACAAAGGTTCAATCATAGAAAAAATGATCATATTTCAAGATATACTGAGCCAGCTGATTGGAGTCAAACTACCTTGGAAAAAGATGCTGCTAAGATCTACACCAGGTCTATATTTTTTGATCAGCAATTAGAGATACATGGAACAATTTCCGAATGTTTGCCGATGGACACCAAAGTTGAAGGTCCACGTATCGGAATATTGTTGAAGGACTTTAAAGCACATGGAGATGGTTTGTTGGAGGTATTTTACATGTTTTTTAGACATGCGAATTTGTTACATTACATATGCGATTTTAGTTTATTTATTTTACATAATTTTTTAGACATGCGAAATTGTTATGTTCCACATGCGAATTTGTCACTTACATGATTGTTTAGACATGCGAAATTGTTATGTTTATACATGCGATTTTAAATTTTATTATTTTTTTTGGTTATTGCTAGGTGTGGTTCAAGAATCTTGAAAATGATGTAACTGCACAGTGTAGCTGTTTGCGTTTTGAGCAGTATGGGCTGCTATGTAAACACGTCTATTTTCTTTTCAAGATGTTTGGTGTTAAAGAAATTCCAAACAAATATGTTACGAAGAGATGGACGAAGGATGTGGTGCCCAATGAGTTAAATGTGAAGTACAATCTAAATATTGGTGGTAAGGATGTGCAACACAAGGCTAAACGGATTGCTCGTGAAATCATCCACATAGGGGAGTATTTGGTTAGTAATTTGATTTCCGACCTTGATCAACTTGTCTTAGTGAGGGATCAAATGATGCAGCTTAAAGAGAGAGTTGATCAGAGTCGCATAACCAAGCAACTTGATCCAAAATTTGACCGATTTTCAAAGTTAATTGGTTATCAACAACCAGTAACTAATGCTCCCCCTACTGTTCGTGTGCCGGCTGGTATAAGAAACAAAGGCCGCGGCTCGCATAGAAGGATTAAATCTAAGAAGGAACAAATGATCAGCCGCAAAGGGAAAAGGTCAAGGACATGTAGCGTATGCAATGAAAAAGGTCATGACATTCGGACTTGCGGCGAGCTTAAAGCCAAACAACAAGGTAAACAGGGAAAAAAGAAGATGAAGGGTGTCGAGATTGAAGATGGTGTGAGAGACAAAGACAATGAGGGTGAAGACGACGAAGAGGAAGATGACTTTGAAGATTACAGTAGTGATGATGGATCTGAAGAAGAAGATCAGTGGGAAGAGGTGTCTGAAGATGACGAGGATGAGTAATTTTTTTTAAATGTAAATGCGAATTTATACGAAACACATGCGATTTTATATTCATTTGTGTATATCATTTTTCACATGCGATTTTAGTAGTATAAACATGCAATTTTATATGCATCAGTTTTCACATGCGATTTCACTTTTAATACATGCGATTTTGAGTTATCTTGTTTTGTTTTTTTTTTTTTGTGTGGCAAAGATCTCTAATTCATTCATGCGATTTTAAATTATAATAAAGCATAAGATTTGTTCAAAACATATATCCAAAATACAAAATAGTTGTTATTGTCAAACACAGCTACAACCATAAAACGATTAAACAGAAATTTAGTTACTTGAAGCAAAGATTTTGTCACGTTCAGTAGAGCTGAACTCCATCTTCTCCTTCACAGTGTTTAGAGCATCTCTCAGGAAAGAGAAGGCTAAGTCATCAGCTCGAGATTGCTCTTTTATGTGATCCAAAGCTTTGTCTCTGAAGCTTGATGGTGGTTCTTGAAGTAGCTTTTCCCATACTGCTTGATTGTTCTTGATTTGTTCAAGAATTTTGCCCTGCACATCAAGAACCAGATGAGAAGAGGTGACATCAGTGCTTATTTCTGTCAACGTGCGAGTTGACAATAGCTCTTTGATTGCAATGTTTTTGATTTTTTCTATATCTTCAGATGCCATTTTTGTTTGGTCTGTGTTTTTGTGTGTGTTTTATTTGGTCTTCTATGTTTTAATATGAAAGGTAGTTATCTAGGTTTTTTATATTAATATAGTAAATTTATTATGTAGGTAGGGTGGTAAGTTCAGTAGTATTTATTGTAAAATTCATCATTACATGTCAAATTATAGTCACATCGTTAATAAATTAAGTTTTTTATATATAAAATAATATTATTTTTAGTTTTTAAGATTGGTAGTTTGTTTTTTTTCTTTTTTGCATTTTTATTACAAAGTATTTTTTAAAGTTTTTTTTGCAGTGTTCTTATTCAAAATCGCACTTGATTCGAAAGAAATTCGCAAACTGTAAGAAACCAACATATAAATATCCTTTTTTCTGATATCGCATGTGTAAAATATCTGAAATCGCACACTATATGAAGAGTTTTTTGAAATCGCATGTGCATTATCATGAATTCGCAAACTATATGAAATATCATAGAATACTTAACTTTTTTACTGAAATCGCATTTGCATATCATGAATTCGCAAACTATATGAAATTTCAAAGAATTTCCTTTTTTACTGAATTCGCATTTGCATTGTCGATGATTTCGCACATGATTTGACATTCTGCATCATCTTCTTCGATAGTCAGTCCTTCCAGAATTTCTGAATTCATCAGAAGTTCATTTTCTCAGAAGAATTTGTGAATATGAATCATCGATTTGGTTAATAGGAATCGATCGATTTTTGATTAATTGTTATAATTTCGTTTTTGGTTTTGATTTTTGGATTTGTCGTAATGATTTTTGAGGTTTTGTTTTACCGTTTATCAGGTGTTTTGATCTTAAATTTGACGATTTTAACCTTGGCGGTCTCTTTTTTATTAATCCTAATTTGATAAATTTAATTGTTAAACACGCGCTTTAAATGAGATGATCGGACGGTTGTTGTTGTAGCGTACATAATGTACGATTAATGTATTTGTATGTTAACCGGCCTCTATATATATATATAGGGAGAAGATCATGTGAGAACCACCTGTTATTGCGAGAACCGCGAGAACCAATGTGAACACAACCAAAAATGCCTAAAAATAGCTAAAAATCACACAAAAATTTTTTTTTAATATTTTTTATATAAAAATCGCTACTTTTCGAAGCCAAAAAAAAAATTAAAATTTAAAAAAAGAAAAAAATTTTTTTGGCCACTAAAAGTAGCGATTTAAGCATAAAAAATATTAAAAAACAAATTTAGATTTTTTTTTGGATTTTTAAGGTTTTTTGGGGGTTTAGATTTTAGCATTTTAGCTTTTTTTTTTGGGGGGGGGGGGGTTTAGGTTTTTGGGGGTGGGGGAGGGGGGTTTAGGTTTTTTTTTTTTTGGGGGGGGGGGGGGTTAGGTTTTTTTAGCTATTTTAGGTTGTGTTCACAGGTTCTCGTGGTTCTCACAATAAATGGAGTTCTCGCATGAGTCCCTCCCTATATATATTGGGGGGGGGGGGTGGGGTTAGGTTTTTTGGGGGTTTTAGTTTTTAGCATTTAGCTTGGGGGGGGGGGTTAGGTTTTTTTAGGTTTTTTTAGCTATTTTAGGTTGTGTTCACATTGGTTCTCACAATAAATGGAGTTCTCACATGAGCCCCTCCATATATATATATATATATATATATATATAGGAGGGCTATCTTGAGAATACTAACTATTGCGATAATCGTGAGAACGAATAAAACAACCAATCTATTTTTTTTGATACAAACTTTATTATAATTAAAATACAACATAAGAAAATTTACTCTTTAAATAATTCATCTCTTTTTTCAAAATCCCTCTTAATAATTTTTTACACATGTATAAATACAATAAATTTACACATGTGTAAATTTGATATTTACAAATACATGTAAATTTAAAAGTGTAAATTGAATTTTTAATATTGTATTCGAATAATAATAATAATAATAATAATAATAATAATAATAATAATAATAATAATAATCATCATCATCATACTCAGTAAATCCCACTAATAGCAAAACAAAGGTAGAGTCTGAGCAGGGTAAGATGTAGACAGCCTTACCTCTACCATGTAGGAATAGAGAGGCTGATTCCAGTGAGACCTCCGGCTCGATAGTAGTTTTGCATCAAGCCTTGGACATAAGGCACATAACACTAAGCAATCGGGACAAAGACCGATTAGTGCATGTACCACTTTGTCGTTCCGCTATCAACGCCACCACATGATGCATGATTAACCGTCCTCAGCTTTTAACGTTATTTTCATGAAATTAGTAAAATAACATTAAAATTAGTGCACTTTCACTTTTGCCCCCGATGGTCCACATATATATACATTATATGCGCATACCGCAAGCGGGACGTTGTATTCGAATAATAAAGATAAGTGTAAAAGAAAAAAAATTGAATTTGAATTGTTTTTGGCCAAGTTATTACGGTTTTTTAATTTGTTTTCACGGTTTTCACAATATTTAGCGTTCTCATTTAAACTCTCCAATACACACACACACATACACACACTAGTAGGATGCCCACGCGATGCAGCGGGAGCGACAAATCGCATTGCGATACTCGTTTTTGGTAGTTTCTTATTCATATAATATTTATTGTAGCATTATTGTGACAGATATACATCAAAAGCGAAATAATCGGGTAATCCATTTCATTGTGTTGTGCATGGTTTGGTCGGTTCGGTAACTATCCTCGACCGAAGCCGAAACAAAGTCATCGGTTAGTCTTTTTTATTTACCAATCGGTTTATCACTTCGGTTTATTTGGTTAGATTGACGATTTTTGGTTAGGTTCATTTATTTTCAATTAATAACAAAAACCAAACATGGACAAAAACTTTTTCTTAGAAATATATAAAATTGAGGTATAAATACATGAAATGAAAGTATAAATATATGAAATGGAGATATAAAATATGAAATATATGAACCGGGGGTATAAAAGCTAGAAATATATGAAAATATGAATGATTCGGTTCGGTTGAACTAATTTTGGTTAAACAAGAGTACAAAAAATTGATAATCGGTTTTTGGTTAATTCATTTAAGTTAATTCAGTTTTTTTAGGTGGATTTCAGTTCAGTTTCGTCTGTTTTTGGTTTGGTTTAGGTTAATGATTTAGTTATTGCTCACCGATAACCGGTTTTGGTTAATAACTAATAGTAGTGCGCGATGCGGTGGGAAACACAGAAATTGCCACAGTGTGCATTGTTCGGTTGGTTAGATTATTATACTCAACCGAAATCGAGGTCATTGATTAGTCTATTTTATTAATTAATCCGTTTTCAGTTAATCGATTTGGTTTACTCAGTTAGATTGACGGTTTTTGGTTTGATTCATTTAATTTCGGTAATAGCCAAAACCAAACTTGAGCTAAAACTTCTGATTAGAAATACATGAAATTTAGGTATAATTACATGAAATTGATGTATCGGTACATAAAATGGAGGTATAAATACATAAAATGTTAATATAAATATGAAATACATGAACTAAGGTATAAAAGCTAGAAATATATGAAAATATGAATTATGTTTAGTTAATTTTGGTTAAATGAGGGTACAAGAAAATCGATAACCGTTTTTTGTTAATTCGGGTTTCGGTTGATCAGTTTTTAGTTTTTGGTTGATTTCGGTTTTATTACTCACCCTTAGAAACTTTTAATCACTTAACATATCAATTTTTTAATTAAAAACTATATTAATATTATACTCAAATTAAAGAAAATAAAATACTCGTTTATATGGTGTAATTTAAAAAAAAACATATTAACGTACCAAAAAGTTATGACCATTTATAAATCGTAGGGCGAGTTAGTTTTTTATAAGGGGATAAAGTATAACTACTAAATAATTATCTATAATTTTGTTAAAGATGGATTAAAGTGTAATCTAGATGAGATGATTAAATTGACGGTATTTAATCACTTTACATTCCATAACTATTAAACAATTCAGAGATATTGACTAAGTACGTTGAGCTTTTATCACTTGTACATTAAGGCATCATCTAATTGTATCTTTTAATCCCCACACGTCAACACTGACCAAGACAACTATCGAAACGTCGACAAAAATGAGTAGGTCGTCACGATACTTTTGGCTATTTTCAGAACATTAAAGTTTATAAGATCTGGCAAGAATACGTAAAAGAATTATAAGTTTGTTGTGAAGGGGAAAAAGTGTAGCTAATTGCTTATAATTATGTTAAAACTCAGGGATTTAAGTGTAATAAGATAGGGGACTAAAATATAATTATTGTTTAAAAGACCAATTTACCCTCATTTTAGGGGTGTATTTATAAATTAAGAGTGAAAAAGTTCTTATTTTTTGGGTATCTTAAAATGACTCTCCCTCGTGCATTATAATATAGTATATATATATATATATATATATATATATATAGGGGAAGATTCATTTGATTACAAATTTAATGTGAGAAGAAAAAGAAGAAAATGCATAATGGTAAAACATTAAATAGTTTATAATTCCTCCCATTAATTATGTTATCTCTCATTAATAAAGCAAAAAACATTTTATCCTACACATTTCAAAATTTATCCTACAAATATCTTACATTTACCGAAACTTACCTTACGCATATCTAAATTTATCATACACATTTAAGAATTTATCCTACACATACTAAAATTTATCCTACACATGTCAAAAATTGTCCTTCACCCTAAATTATTTGATCTTGAAAGAGTATATTTAAAAGTGAGTTACAAATTTAATTAGTTAGCTAATTAATTACAATTAGAATTTTACTTATATGCCCTTATTAATAACATTAAATACACATATTAAATGAAGTAAAATGAAGCATTTCTATTGGTTTAAAATTTATTTTTTTTATTCTTACAAAATTTTTCTTCTCATTTGAACCCTCCACTATATATATATATATATATGTGTGTGTGTGTGTGTGAGATTCATCGGGGAAAACTAAAAAAGTGGGGAACAGTGGGGAACCGAATCAAACGAACTCCGATTGGACTCATTCCAGCGGCGTTGGAACCGGCTCGTCGAACCCTAACTGCGATCTCTTAACCCTAAACCCTAAATCATAAACCCTAAACCCTAAATATATTAGGGTTTGGCTTTTAGGGTTTAGCTTTAGGGTTTAGGGTTTAGCTTTAGGGTTTATGTCACACCCCCAAAAATACCCCAAGCGGAAACCCCCATGGGGCGTGTGACGTACCAGGATCTAGCCACCAATCACATTGAACCATAACATAGTATTTAATAAAAGTTTCCATTTATTCCATAAAGTAAATTCAAACACAATCCAAAACAAATACGTTCAGCGGAAGCATAAAATAAGTAGTTATTTCAATTGTTTCAAAACAAGTGTGCAATAATCATTAAACTTGTATCCAAGAGCTACGACCCATGACCACTCCAGCACTCCCATATAGCAAGCTCCAATCCATGAACCTAAGGACCTGCAAGCATGCAGAAAAAGTGTATCAGACACGCTGGTGAGTTCACAGTTTGCTTTGACCGTTTAGAACCAAGTAGTGACTTATGATATGTTACACTGTGTTATGTTTGCTATGTTGATAATAACTCGATACCGCAGACGGCCCTTTTTGCCCTTCTCCAATGCTCTATCAAACATTGGTCATGATTTAAAGTTATTAGTTCACGCCCGTCCTATCCAGGTACGTCGTGAGGGTGCCAAACCTAATTGCGCTATCAACTAATAACCCCGTTGCCCTACAAGCAACTAACCCGGTAGTATGATGGGACTTAAGTGATAGAGAGTGAGTGTATTATCCAACATTAACGTTACTGAAACCGTTGCATATCCCCTGCAAGGATGTGTGTCTGTGAAATACGCCTCACATCCCCTACAAGGATGTGGGTATTTGAAAACCGCCTCATATCCCCTACAAGGATATGGGTTTACGAAAATCCGTTTACATGTTTTGTCAGTTTGATTGTCCCCACCGGACGCATGCTTGTTTTAAGAGAAATGAACTCACCTTGGCTTGCTCGGTATGATTAGTTACTTGTTCACACTTAGTTAATCGAAGCCTATGGTGTTCATGTACACGTAATCAGGTTACATTTGCATGACTCGCGTATAAATTGTAATCATATTGTGTGTTCAAGAAACAATCACCAAATAGCACATAAACAGTTATTCAACTCAAACGAATCCGAAACAGTACTTAATAGTTAAGTGCTACACAATCAAATCGTGTCTCCTCAATCATAATTAATCATCGTTGTCATGCATTTGATAGGGTTTCATCAACAAGAAATCATTCACATTCTAACTACAGTCTGTTGTGCGCTAACGACGAAATACCAAGTGTTTCGTCGACATGCAAGTGACGAAAGACCAAGTGTTTCGTCGACAATGTGAGTGACGAAAGACCAAGTGTTTCGTCGACAATGTGAGTGACGAAACTCCCAGGTTATTCATCGAGATGTTAACAGTCTCATACAACCCTAATCATATTACTGACAACCATAATCAATCTGATTGCCCTCATTAACAATTTGACAGTTTCTATTCAGATCAAACCAAGATTATGCACCCTCATATCACCAACTAGATTACCCAGTAATCATGCACAATAGATAACATAGTATACATACTGCAAACAGAATCATTAGATCCATGTAGTGAATCATGAATGAATACGAGACACAAATTCTCCTTATGCAGGATCTAATCTATTTGATTAACACGAAATATCCAAACCCTAGTTAATCACAACATAAGCTTACAGTTTCTAATAAAACCCTACATTCACAGTAGATCATCACAACAATTATCAATCAGTGTAAAGTGTGGTGGGATGCTAACCGATCGATGGGGTGATCACGAAAGTGCAAGGAATCTTCGAAGGAAACAGATGGGTGCTGCCGACAGTTCGTTGAGAGATAGAGAGCTAGGGTTTCATTAATTTTTAACTTACGTATAGTTATGCGAATATAAGGTGCTTATAGCCGAGCCACATATGGGCCTCACTTGGGCCAAAAGCCCACACGGCGAATATCCATCTTTCGTCGTGGTGTGTGTGGCGAAACACCATGTTTTGTCGAGTGAGGGAGATGGCGAAAGTCATATGCGTCGTCATGCATGAATAATACACCAACATATATCAAACAGTTCACAGGTTTATTATTTAACCCAAACTATAATATAATACATCAAACATATATCAAACATGAACAAGTTACACCACAACGAATTATGAAAACACTTTGCGAAACGAGTAACGTGTCGAGGAAAGACCTTGAAAACTCGGGTTGTCACAGTTTAGCTTTAGGGTTTAGCTTTAGATTTAGCCTTTAGGGTTTAGCTTTTAGGGTTTATAGTTTAGATTTTACGGGTTAGCTTAGGTTTTAGCCTTATTTTTTAGCTTTAGGGTTTATTGTTTAGGAGTTAGGATTTAGGGTTAAGAGATCCTAGTTAGGGTTCGACGAGCCGGTTCCAACGCCGCTAGAATGAGTCCAATCGGAGTTCGTTTGAGTCGGTTCCCCGCTGTTCCCCCCTTTTTTGGTGTTCCCCAATGAACCTTCCCCATATATATATATATATATATATATATATGTATATATATATATATATATATATGTATATATTGGTTCTCAAGAGTAGATAAAAGGTCTTTAGTTTGTAACTTTGTATGCTTATTAGACTACATGGTGTGGTATATCGCCTCCTACTAAATTAGCCAAAATGGCGCTCTATAGTGCCCCTCCCCAATTCTTAGGTGCCAAATGGGGGGGGGGGGATATGGAGGGGACTCCATCCCCGTTACGAGCGTGAATGGAATGTGCAGGTGTGGCCCAATGATTCCAACCAATTAGATTTTTTTTCCTCTTTGATTTTTTTTGTATTTTGTTAATAGGGGGGCTTTAAAGGGGCATTATTCCACACTGTGCAAGTTAACGCGCTTATATGGTGCATCTGTGGCTCATACGTGGCACTATAAAGCCCCTAGGGACTTTATACTACACCACCCAACCTTAAGGGCAAAATTCAATTTTAATTTGAGTATCATATCCTCCCTATATATACTAGAGATCAAGGGTTTGAATCTGTCTCCTACAAGCAAACATAATATTTCCATTGTCTTTTGTTTTGAATGTCGAACCATATAATAAATAAACAAATGATGTATACATATGATTCGAGCTAGGTCAATATTTAATGAAAGGAGCAACGTGGTTACCAATCCAAGCCAATCGGATGCCATGCATATGTTGTTTGTATCACATAAATTAGGGGTTACCATCTAAAAAGCTACGAGACCCTTCCACTTTTGATATTATATTTTACATATAGGGGAATATGTCACAGAATAGTAACCAAGTTTCAAAAGTGTTCTAATTAGGTCACTTGTATCTTTTTTGCCCTAATTAGATAACTTAACATTCAAATCGAGTCATGTCCTTTTTTCTATGTGTCAAGAAAAAAAATGAAGAATAAGATATTGGGGTCGGATTATTTTAATATATGGAATTATATTTATTAAAAATAAAAACACTTTAATTACATTAAAATTAAAAAAACAAGTTACAATTCACGTCATCACTCAAAGTTAGCATCAAATAAAAGAGAAAAAAGAAACAAAAATCCACATCACCATAGTTACTTATGAAATGGATGAAAAAACCCTTAATTTTAATGAAAAATGAATGTTGAGTGACCTGATTGGAACACTTTTGAAACTTGAGTAACCTAATTGGAACACTTTTAAAACTTGGTTACTATTCTACAAAGTTACGCCTATAAAAAGTTACGGGGTCACTTGACCCTCATGCCCATGAACCAGGTCTACGCGTAGTTGCCAAAGGTTTCGAAAAGGAATTCGACCACGGGCCCATAGATGGCAAATATGGCATAATACTTTAGAGAAAATTATCCACCTTGAATTGATACAGTTGCATGCAGTGTTGTAAAAGTCGGATTACTCGGCCGAGTACTCGGCGAGTACTCGGTCCTCGGACCCCCTCCGAGGCGACTTCCTCCTAGGCGATCTCAATTAGTCGGCCTCGGGATTACTCGGGAGTACTCGGTGCCTAGTCGGCCTAGTCGGCGCCTAGTCGGCGCCTAGTCGGAGGTAGTCGGACGTAGTCGGCCTAGGCGGTCTAGGCGGTCAACGTGGTTTGTTGACTTTTAATCGGTCAAACTCGGACAAAATCGGCATACTCGGCCTTGTACTCGGACTACTCGGCCTTGTACTCAGACTAGTCGGACTTGTATTCAGAATATTTGAACTTTAAACATGTTTTATTTTAAATTATACTCAGTTGACATGAATTATGCTTATTTTAACACATAAATAATATATAACAATTAATTTTCTTTATATTTACCATGTCCGCGTACTCCCCGAGTACTCTCCGAGTACTCCGATTACTCCCAACTCCCCAGTCGGCCGACTAGGGACCGCCTAGCGACTTTTACAACACTGGTCGCATGACCTAACAGTTGTGAAAGTCATTGTGAAATGTTCTACTTTTGGATGCGGTTAGGGCGGTGTGATTGTCTCACATAGAAATCGGGACAGTAACGCTTGGATGTTTTATTTCTTTTTAAAAGTGATGCATTCGCTTGACTAACATCCAAGAAAAACATGTATGCAAATTTAATAATTGAAATAGCGTGTTTGAGGAGTTGAGATATTTGTGTAGGGTGGAAATGACCATGACTTTGGGATTTGCTTAGAAGGGAGACTCGGGGTACCAATGGTGTAAAATGTTATAACCTCGTTCAAGAATTGACAAACTCATAATAGGAGCCCTGATGATTGGAATGAAATATATATTATGCTTAGAAGGGAGACTCTAATACCAATGCGGCGCAGTTTGTTGTTCGTCTACCTGCTATCCTTATTAATTTGCCCTGATGATTGGAATGAAATATATACTTTTACCAAAAAAAAGGGATAGAAAAAGGAACTTAACCATAAAAAAAGCATAACTTTTGACCTACTTGAGTTTTAACGCTCATAATATATGGAAGAATATAAGAAAAATGGGTCGAGCATTGTGACAAACAACCATAGGGCTGTTGCTGGACTATCATACCTAGATTTCCTCACCTGAATCCTAGTTTTTTGGTTTGATGGTGATGAAACACTGGTTAACACCGATGGTTAACTAGCTGGGTTGTCTCTTATGTGGGTTCAATCTCCTTCTCTACTCACCCATGACTTAGGTCCTGCAAAACAACAACACCGTTAGCTCGTTAAGAGGGGAATATGGGGGTTTCCCTTTTAACCGGGCTCCGGCGTGAGAATAAGTACTGCTCTGAGGAAGAAAACAGTGTGTGTTGTGGGTGAAAAGTGAGGAGAATCGAATGAATAACCTGAATGATGAAGGGTCCTATTTATAGCCGGAGGGTGAAGGAGGGAGGAGCAACCTTGCCAGCTGATATTGGGCGCCATCCGACTAAGGGGAATATCCTCTTGGTCTCCTCTGCTGTGGTCAGGATAGTGGTACACGTGGCGCGCCAATATTCGTCCATGCTGGAGAAATCGTGCCGCTTCTGTCGGTCTGCCCCCGGATTTGTTGCAAGTCCACATGGCGTCTGATTAATGGTGACACGTGTCGTCCTTTCTGTCGAAAGGAGCATCTTTGGTGCCACCTTGACGCCTTCCAGAAGTTTCTAGAAGCTTCTGGATTTACTTGCTGATGTAGGCGCCATGTTGGACGGAAAAAGTGGTGTGGTCCCTGCCATGTGGATATGGAATTGGGACCATACCTCTTCAAGTCCCCCAGTCCAGTGTGCCTTCTAGTTGAGTTGATCCTCTAGGAGGGATTATGGACTTATAAGGGTGATGGTTGTTTTCCTTTTTAAAGCACATGCTGGTTATCTTGCGAAATTGAGCCAAGCGGTTGCACACCGCATGGTGGCAACTTTGCAAGGTTGAGCCATGTGGACGCATGGCGCGTGGCGTACGATGGTGACCTTATAGAGTTGAACCATGTGGACGCGCGACGCATGGCGTATAGTGGAACCTTACAAAGTTGAGCCAAGTGGACGCATGGCGCATGGCGGATGGTGGTAACTTTACAACGTTGAGCCAGGTGGACGCACGACGCATGGCGTATGACGATGACCTTACAAAGTTGAGCCAAGTGGACGCGTGGCGCATGGCGTATGATGGTAACCTTGCAAAGTTGAGCCAAGTGGATGCGTGGCGCATGGCGTATGATGGTAACCTTACAAAGTTGAGCCAAGTGGATGCACAACGCATGGCGTATGGTGGTTCCTTCTGTAGGAGGTTTCTTTTCTTGGGGTGAAGACAACTGACATGACTGACGTGCCGCCTGATGTCGCTGTCTTTTCGAAGGTGAACAGTCTCTTTTTCAGATGTGTTAGTTACTTTTTGCCAGGGTGTTAGACGTGTGCCGCCCACGCTCCTGAAAAGTAAGGTGACAGTTTATCTCTCCTGTGACGTGTCTTCTCCCCATTAGTTGTCCGCCTGTCTTCCTGACGACCCACTACCCATTGCATTTAATGCGATGGGTATAAATAGATGGCGGTTTCCTCTTTTTCTTCACTTTCAAAATTCAAACTCCCTTTTTCTTCTCATCTTCTTTATATCTATTTTCTTTTATAATCATGTCTACCGGAGCGAATCCTTCTGCTAAGAAGAGAAAGTATAAACCAAGGAACCCTCCTGGTCCTGATCGTGTGGAGATTAGTTGGAAAGAAGAAGAGTTCCACAATCTTGTTCGTGACATGGGTTTTCATTCTGAGTGGGGTGCTCAGTTCCCAACTCCCTACTCCACTGCTCTGGATGCTCCCCTGGGGTATATAACGTTGTATGCTGCTTACTTCCGGGAGGGTAACTTCCGTCTCCCCATGACGAAGTTCACTGCGGAAGTTTTGACAAACTATGGGTTACAAATCTCTCAAATTAACGCCCTAGGGTTACCTCGGCTTACTCATTTCGAATTCATATGCAGGGTCAACCGTATTGAGCCAACCTTCGAGATGTTTAACGTGTTTTATTTTGTGAGTTATACTAGTGGTTTCTACTCCTTCAACTCCCGGACCAGTGGGGTTAGTCCTTGTAGTACTAACCCACCGAAGAGTCTGCATGATTGGAAGCAGAAGTTTTTCTATATACGTCGTGGAGTTATTCCGGTCGATATGCATTACCGGGCAGAGAGTGAAGGAGTTACCTGCGTAAATGTGTCTATGGATTTTGCTGAGCAAGAGTGGTATAAGGTGTTAACTCGGAAGGTTACTTCTATTGCCCAGCTTGAGGAGAGGGCATTAGTGGGAGCGGGGATGAGTATGTTGTGGGCCCCTCAGAACCCTAGGGAGGTTCCTGTCTATGGCTACTAAGGGAAAGGTATTGTTGTTTCTGGTTTGTTGTTATATTCTTTCTTTATTTGTCGTATACTTCCTTATGTTTGTTGTGTTCTACAGTTGGGTATAGTTTGATGAATGTGCTTGATCCTAAGGCCGGTGGAGCCATGGTCGTTGCGTATTTGCCCGAGGGGAGGCCTGTTTGGTTGGATCAGATAAGAGATCGTTTCCTGCACCCTACCAGCGAAAGCTTTGCTTCGTATGCTAACACTATTCTAGGTGAAGATGGTGGGGACTATCTTGACGATGCTACTAACCCTGCTCGAGAGGAAGTTATCGTCCTTTCGAGTGGGGGTTCTGATGGATCACATGAAGGTCTAATCCCTCGTTCCACACGTGCAGGTCCACCACAAGGGACTGGGAATGAGCCAGTGAATGAGCCTGTCGGTGACGATGCTGATGTTCCGGTTGACACTGTTGAGCAGTTAGAGACCCGAAAGAAGAAGACGTTGGATAAGTCTGAGAACAAGAAGAAGGTTGAGGAGTCTGCCACTGAAGCTCCTCGTAAGCGACCTTCTACCCTTCCTTTCTTTGACTATGTTGTCGTTTCTAACACGCTCTCTGGTTTAGACGCATGAGATAAGCGTGCTGAGTGTGATCCGGATGACGATGCTACTTTGATAGAGATAATGAAGAAGAGGAAAACTCTGAGAAGAAAAAGAACTTGATGAGCAAGCTGCTGCCGCACTCGCGGCGAAAAAATCTAAGCTTCAGAAGGAGACCCCCCTGCACCTTCAGAGTCAGAGATTGACTTAGTTGTTTTTAGTGCGAAACATGGTTACTTTCTGGAGAAGATATTTGCGGCTACTGGTTTACAGGGTATGTAAGTTTGTTTGTATGTCTTGTTCTTCTCCTTTGTTCCTTCTTGTTAACTGTCTTGTTTGTTTGCAACAGGTGTGAAGTCAGGTAAGAGTGCTCGTAAGTTCGACATTTCCAAGATTACTCCCCCCCCACTTCTCCACCTTCCAGGACCTTTGGTCTGTCTCCTCCGCATGCTGATCCAGGGAAGAGGAAAGAAGATGATGTGGAGATTGAGCAAGTTGGAGAGGGTGGTGGTGCTGGTGGTGATGGTGATAATGATGGAGCTCGTGGTGGTGGTGATAATGATGAAACACTAGTTAACACCTATGGTTAACTAGCTAGGTTGTCTCTTATGTGGGTTCAATCTCCTTCTCTACTCGCCAATGACTAAGGTCCTGCAAAACAGCAACACCGTTAGCTCGTTAAGAGGGGAATATGGGGGTTTCCCTCTTAACCGGGCTCCAGCGTGAGAATAAGTACTGCTCTGAGGAAGAAAACAGTGTGTGTTGTGGGTGAAAAGTGAGGAGAATCGAATGAATAACCTAAATGATGAAGGGTCCTATTTATAGCCGGTGGGTGAAGGGGGGAGGAGCAACCTTGCCGGCTGCTATTGGGCACCAACTGTCCGACCAAGGGGAATATCCTCTTGGTATCCTCTGCTGTGGTCAGGATAGTGGTACACGTGGTGCGCCAATATTCGTCCATGCTGGAGAAATCGTGCAGCTTCTGTCGGTCTGCCCCTAGATCTGTTGCAGGTCTACATGGCGCCTGATCAATGGTGACACGTGTCGTCCTTTCTGTCGAAAGGAGCATCTTTGGTGCCACCTTGACGCCTTCCAGAAGTTTCTAGAAGCTTCTGGATTTACTTGCTGATGTAGACGCCATGTTGGACGGAAAAAGTGGTGTGGTCCCTGCCATGTGGATATGGAATTGGGACCATACCTCTTCAGATGGATATTCCCCATTTTTAGTGATTTTATTTTCTTTGTTTTGATTGTAAAAATACGTAAAAGTGGAATCTATTAACTTACATGTTTGATATTCATTAAATTTCAAGTATAGGCTATCAAATTTTAGCTCTCAAGATTTTGTAATTAATTTTATTATGAAGTGGGCTTGATGTAATGGTTTTATACTTTCAAAATTTTATCAAGTTTCCCTTTAAAGAGTATTTTCTTTTATCATTGTGCTTTCTCTTTGTGTTAATGACTGATGTCAAAGGGACTGACCAAAGATAAGAAGAACGGTGTGTCCTAATTGCTTTAAACTGGTTAGGGTAAGAAGGGTGTCGAAACACGAAGAGTTTGTGGTTGTGGATTTAACTTTGTTGATTTTAGTGATTGTTTATGGTGCTTGCCTTTTATTTTGAAAAGTTGTTTGAAAATGGGAATCACATGTTACAAATTATCAAGAACGGAAATTAGAATGGAATATTTAACAATATTTGGATAAAGAATCACACCTGGGTTTTGGTTTAGCAAGAATTAGGGCAAACTTACACAAAAAAAAAAAAAGATTTTTAGTGAAACACAATCGATTGGCTGAATTTGTTAATTTGAAATCCTAATTGTAGACATCAACATTCATCAATCATATGTAAATGGTGTAAGAAATCCTTCACGATATGTATCTCAGACAATTGTATGTTTTATAAATCATGAACAATTAATAAAACCCAACATGAATTAAAACTGATAGCAATTATCATCTCCCAATATGATGTAAGAAAATTTTTACAATCATGAATTCATAACAATACTAACAATCAATTCAAATAGTTTCAACCAAATGATTACAAAAGTTATTGTTTTAAATAAAATGTGCAAGAACATACCCTAAAACTTACAACATCTTCACCCGGGGGTGATAGATTAGCCACACATCATCATGTTTTAATTCTTATTTTCTTGATTTATCAGTTTGATTATTCAATTGGATGATCAGATACCTTTTCCTAGGCTCCAAGAAGTCTCAAAACGTCTCCAAACTTGATTACTTTAGAATTGGAGAAGAAACCCCCAATTATCTTGTTTCCACTGGTAGTTTCCCTGATTTCCACCTATCTTTGTCCAGAACCGACGCCTTAGGCACCACCCCTATTTTTCCAAATCTTGTTTTAGCTCCAGTACGCTGATGTGTGCAGTAGGATGCCAAGCAAAAGGCCATAATATGCCAAAAAGGGCGCCCTAGGTGCCAATGCTGGGGTTCTTCATGATTTCCGTCGAAATTCAATTCATGCACACGTGTAACCTCTCTTGCAATGCTCCATGTACCTCTAATCATGTCATTTAACATGCTTAAGCTTGCAATTCACAAACATGCTTGAATTACCATACTTCTTTGCAGTTATGTTTGTAAAAACGATGCTTTAATATGATTAAGTCACTTGTGGAAGTAATTTAATGCACACAATTGACATGGTCGAAATGACAACTTTTGTAAACACAAAGGTGCTAGTAGCATGATCTATACTAGAGATAGTTAAAATATGCTAAAGTTTTGGATACGTATCTATTCTCACTAAGAATTTATGCAAAAAAAGAGAATGATGTGGGAAATTCAACCCCTGTGCCAATAATGAACCACCCATACCAGATTCCTTTGAACGTATGAATCCAATAGGGGAAAAGTTTAACCCACACTCCTTGCTTCTACTATCACGATATTAGACCATGAAGGATTAAAAATAATATAGGGTCTTAAGTTTGTTCGATCAGAGACGATGTCCCACTATCATAGTATTAGATCATGTAATTAGACAATAGTTGAGGATAGATTATTTAAAAATATGAAATGTATAAATTCCCCTTATAAAACCCACAATTACACAAACATTCTCTTGTTCTTCTCACAGAAAGACAAATAGCCCCACTCTCCATGCAAACTTACCAAACGAAATTGTACTTTAGGCAATAGTTTCAAAATATTAAACGACCTATGGTTTGTAATATCGTTGTTATCAATTCCCGGATGATTGAAATATAGGCAACATCAGTTGAACCAACCATTATCTAGGATACCATAATTATAATGAAATTGATACTAAGTGGAATTCTCAAAGTCGAAAATATATAGACTTTAAATCAGGGTTTCTTCCCAAAGACATGGTTTTATAAAGAGTTATCAAATTAGAAATGATTCGAGATGGTTAATATGAGAAAAACGAAAGTTAGAAGAAACATTATGACAATTTGTTCATGCATAGATATGTAATGAGGATGAAGATCACAAAAGATTTTATCAAATGAAGCAAACACATTTGAAACATGAAAACTATCAAAGTTTAGTGTTTAAAGTGAAAGCCTCTTGAAGAACAAAGTCCTCTCCTATTATAGACATCTCTCATCTTCTAAAAGATAGGGATGTTTACTCACATTCCTAATCCAGTCAAAGTTTGGCCATGTGCCATCATGATGTTTCTCCCAAACCGGGTCCTAAAAGTGTGAGTAGATGAGGTCCAATCGAGTGTGACACATGTTTTCATAATTACCAATCCTAAGATTCTTTAAAGTTCAAAATATATAATTTTAGGTGAATTGTACATGTATATATCATTGCAACTTTATTAGAGAAATGGTTATTATCAAGGGAAAAGATCCATATGATGTAATATAAGACGGTGAGCCTTACATGGCCCTGTGGGAATATTGCCAAGTTGCCACTTTCAAGACTAATAAAAAGATCTCTAATAAATTTAGGTCTCACATATTGGACCTGAAAATACTAAGTTTGTGAAGGTTAGACATGTAGATGCTAAGCCTCTTGTGGTTAGACCTAAAATATTAAGTTTTTTTATACGAATTTTGTGTTTACGTCTATAAAAACTAAAAATAGACTAGATGTGTGCATATTCGAACTATTTGTTGGTGAATTTTGTGGATGCAGCTAGTGTTCATTCGTTTGTAACCGAAGTCAACGATGTTCCTCAGTTGTTTGACTCGAATATCATGATTCAAGTGATAGCAGATTGTTAAATGATATGGCCATGCGGATATGGTGCTTCTATCGTGTGGATATGATACCAAACGACTTGAATATAGTGCTATCCTTTGTATATGATAACTATCGCTTAGAATTCCAAATTACAAGTGACCATCATTTGAAACAAAGTCTAAACGACATGCACCTATCATTTGGACATGCACCTGTACCACTGAGCTATCGTTTAACATCAAGTCCAAACGACCACACTGTTGTTTAGACTTGAACACTGTTGTTTGGCTTTGTTGCTATTGTTCACTATATATATAAACTGTCACTTGAAATGTCATAGGAAGCAACAGAGAGTGTGTGAGGATAGGGTTTTATGAGAGCATTTCATTGTAAACTTTGTAACAAAACTCTGTCCAAATCAATATACGAATCTTTAGAGTGAATACCTTGTGTTTATTGATTCATATATACTCTTGCTCGTTCGTGGTGTGAATTTGCTTTACACACAGACTGGTTCTGTTAAAGTTTACCCAAACAATGATTTTCCAATTATACACGTTAATCAATCCCTGATTGATATAGTGTTTGAAGATTCAACGAGTAAGTGTTTGGGTAAGTCGAGCCCAACAGTTGTGGTAACACAATGTGCTCCTATCCCAAAAGCTAAATTAGAAAACAATTTGGGAATAAAAAAATTACAATTCAGGACAATCAACAAAAGCAAAATCATGTTAAACCTGAAAAGAGAAAGGCCAAATGAGCTCAAAACCAGAAAAAGGGCTCAGAATGTGAACGTCGTGAAATCTCGAAGTATGGATAGAATTGAAACTTTTGAAAAAAAAATCCAATACGAAGTTTATTAAGTCAATATTTTACAAAGAAATAATCAGAACAATTACACACAACACATAAACTGTTGTGACTCGGGACCTAGTACCTGGATGTCATAAAGTTCATCTTCAAGTTATCATCATGATGCTCTGAGGTTTGTAGAGCGGAGTTCATGCTTTGAGTGCAATGAGTATGGACACATTGTCCAAAACTATCCATATCTCAACAAATTTAAGGGACACGTGGATGCCCCCGTAGAAACAATTATTGTTCACAATCTGTTTCACCAAAACAAGACCATCGTCTTGTAAAAGAAAGAGAAATGAAATAGAAAAGGAAGCGACAAAAAGTGGTCGAAAAAGTTTTGAAGCCTGAGGTTATCCAAACACGATTTGTTAACGATAAAAATGGTAAATGTCAACATATTTGAAAACCAAAAGTGGTAAATGTTTCAAGGGGAGCATATTCATTTCCTAACCATCGGGAAATTGAAGGTACATTTCACGATGTTGACGGACGGCCCAAGACTGCAAAGGCTTGGGTCCCTCTCTCCAACTGATCATTTAAGTAGCATGTGCAGGGTGTTCCAGGAGGAACTAGTGATAATCTTAGGATTGTTGATAGTGGAGCATCCAGGCATATGATAGGCGGCATGAGGTTCTTATACAATGTTAAATCTATTCAAGGAGGGTATGCTGCCTTTGATGGAGATAAAAGAGGATAATGTACCGGTGAGGAAATGATTTGGAATGAAATGGTGCGAAGTGTTAAGTGAAAAAGAGAGGACAACGGTGTTGTGGCACCAAATAAAGTTAGATTGGTTGTTCATGGCTTTAGTCAGATCGAGGAATAGATAGAAATAATTTGTACGTATGAGGACCTTTTGCTGGTGTAGATATAAGTGGATGACATCATCTATTGATCGACCAATGATGATGTGTGCAAGGAATTTGAGCATGTCATGCATGAGAAGGTTGAAATGAGCGCAACGGGAGAGATAAATTTCCTTTAGGTTTTATAAGTACAACAAACAGAGTCTAGAATATTCATCCATCAGACCAAATATGTTGGTGACATCTTGAGCCGATTCAAGATGACCGACGTGAAACCCATATCTTCTCCACTTCGGCAGAATCATAGGATTACTTCTAAAGCAGAGGGTGAAGCCGTTGACCCTTCGTCATACCACGTAATGATTGGATCGCTCATGTAACTGACTGCTTCGAGACATGTTATCATGTATCCTACATACCTACTTGCCCATTACTAGTCAAACCTGAAGGTTTCTCATCTTATTGTTGTGAAAAGGATTTTCCATTATTTGAAAGGTTGCCCAGACACAAGTCTTTGGTACCCTAAGAATGATAACTTTAATTTGATTGCATATAGTGTTTCTGATTATGGTGGCTGAAAAATCGACTTGAAATCCACAACGGGTGGATGTCAATGTTTGGGAGACAACTTAGTCACATGGCAATGTAAGAAGTAGATCCGGGACTACGGTTTTGAATGTCTAACTACTGCTATTTTTTGATAATGAAGCTACTTTACGGATTACTAAAGTACTGTACAACACTCGAAGACCAAACACATCAATATCAAGTATCATTTCATACATAATTGTTTTGAAAAGAAACTTATCGATGTTGTTAAGGTCGTCACTGACTACCAACGTGCCGACCTATTTACCAAAGCTTTTAAGAAGTCATGTTTTGATTATTCACTTTTAGTAAAGGACATCAAGGTAAAATGAGAGTGATCCACATCGAGAAATCGTTTCTATGAATATTTTTCTTAAGAAAGTCCAAAAAGTAAAGAGAAAAACAAAATGAGTTTCTTGATGAGAAAAAGAGAAAATGATAGTATATTAGTGGTTTTGTTAACCCTAAACTGTAAAACGATAAGTTTCTCTACTAATGATGTATCGGTAGGCTCACAATCATGTTAAAGTGTGAAGGGTGATATAAAGATAACGGACTGAAGACTGTGTGGGAACCATTCATTGGCATATGGTCTTGGTACCGAAATTTCATTTGATAGATTGTCGAGGTTCTTAGATATGTTGTCTTTATGTTGTCTATCCCTGGGTATCATGGTTGTTTCTTTTACCGAAACCGGGGACGCAAGTCTAGAACTTCCGTGATCCTATACATTTGTCTATATACTACATACGACCATCAATAAGTGATAATCTTGTTACATCCATCTCATGAATAAGTGATTTTTAATCATATTGCATACATCTATCAAATGAGAGTTAAGTTCATCTCTTTGTCGGTGCGATGCCAGTAACCTATTCATGGACTTGCTCTTACTGCATGCATTCGAAAATCAAGTTCCTCATCAATAAGTGATTTTGTCACATAGGGCTTGTTTTTCAACCTCAAATAAGTGAGTCTCTCACAGCTTATAAGTCAAACAGATGATAAACAGTATACTCATCAGTGATGAACTCTCGTGCGTACCTTGATACGGGAATGTGTCGTGAGTGGATGAACACCGGTCAATAAGTATAAACCTTAATCTAAGCTTATCCCCAAGCTACGATTACATCTTATTCTTCAGTTTAAGTGGACAATAATACCGATAATTATTATAGGATGTTTATCTAAATTACTAATTAATCGAACAACGAGTGTGTTTTGACATGACCGTATATTGATATGATTCTCTTACCGTCGAAACTTGCAAAAGGGTTGTCTATGAAAAATTATTTAATGCTTTTCGTATTTACGTTTGAAAATTTCAAAATACCAAAAAATTTTTAGGTGTGTTTTAATATAAACTTTATTAAAACCAAAAGATTTTATTTCTATTTTATTTTTGATGGACCGATGTTGGAACTCGACCCTATCCCACTTAAAATATAACCGAAAGCCGGAAAACAATCATTCTAACTTTTGCATCTTCATAATGGTCGAAGTTGATAAACTTTGAAAGTTAAAGGACTAAATTTGAACATTTTTAAGACTTTCAAAGTTTTGTTAGTTGGTAGTTGTATGAGAATTAGTCACATGTGTGTCGTTAAATGATATTGTTTGAAATCAATACTTAGTGAAATTTTTAGTTGAAAATTCTCTATGTTTGGTTAATGACCTAGTTGTTGTTGTCATTATGTGTTTAGCTCTGTTTTGTGTGCAAATATGGCATCCAAGCAAGCTAAAGGCAAAGAGAACGTGTTAGAAGATAAGTTATGGGAAATAATGACATGACATGAATGTGCTCAGTGGATCAAGAGGATCAATATGCAGCTGACCACTCATCAATATCTCAAGGATTTGAAGCTTTGAAGATCGAAGATTCACAAGCTAAACTCAAGGGGGAGTTTGTTGATGCAGCTCTTGCTTGTAACCGGTGACGACTTATGAAGATCCGAAGATGTGAAGACGGAACAATCACAAGCTACATCCAAGGGGTAGTTTTTTGATGCATTTTGTGGATGCAGCTAGTGTTCGTTCGTTTGTGACA
Source organism: Helianthus annuus (assembly GCF_002127325.2). NCBI lineage: Eukaryota > Viridiplantae > Streptophyta > Magnoliopsida > Asterales > Asteraceae > Helianthus > Helianthus annuus. The sequence continues at coordinate 25,574,608 of NC_035435.2, read as the reverse complement.
GAAGTCAATGACGTTCCTCAATTGTTTGACTCGAATAACATGATTCAAGTGACAACAAATTGTTAAACGATATGGCCATGTGGATATAGTGCCTCGATCGTCTAGATATGATACCTAACGACTTGAATATAGTGCAATCGTTTGTATATGATAGCTATCGCTTGGAATTCCAAACTACAAGTGACCATCATTTGAAGTAAAGTCCAAGCGACATGCACCTATCGTTTGGACATACACCTATAGTTTGAACATGGAGCTATCATTTGACATCAAGTCCAAACGAACACACTGTCGTTTAGACTTGAACATTGTCGTTTGGCTTTGTTGCTGTTGTTCAGTATAAATATAAACTGTCACTTGAAACGTCATAGGTAGCAACAGATAGTTTGTGAGGATTCGGTTTTGTGAGAGCATTTCATTGTAAACTTTGTAACCAAACTCTGTCCAAATCAATATACGAATATTTAGAGTGAATATCTTGTGTTTATTGATTCATACTCTTGCTCGGTTTGTAGTGTAACTTGGATTCTACACTTGTTACACCCTTAGAAACAAAAAATCCTTGTGTTCAAGATCAAATATGGACCGAAACTCTTATTCCTTTTCATTTGTTAATTATACCATGAGAGGGGGGGGGGGGGAGGAGGGGGATGAAACTTGAGTTCTCTTAATAGTAGAAGCATGCACAAAATTTACAAGGAAAACTAGTGGATAATAAAAGATAAGGAGGAGTTCTAAGTAAAACACATTTGCAAAAACCGAAAATCCTTAGAGAGTCCAACTAATCACTAATTAAGTGGTGAATTCATGGTTAAGAACCTGGGTTACAATCTAGTCTTTTTTTTATTCAAAGACTATCTTCTGAAAATCGAGGAAATGATTTTATCAGAAAGTAAACTTATAATGTAATTGAGAGACATATGATGAAAATGAGTTTAATTAAATGAAAAAAAAAATCAACTATCAAATGTCATTGGCCAAGTAATTTTAAAATCTTTATGGAAATGTTCTCAAAGATCAGTTGTACATGAAAAATGGCCAAAAGCAGGAAATGTATATGTTAAAATTTGTGGTAAACAATATCATTTGTAGCTTTATCACAAGGTAACTATTATTTTGTTTTAATAACTAAGCATAATTCATCCATGTGTGTTATTTTAAATATAAATAATAAAACCACACAAACACAAGCTCACTAAACTAACAGGCTAAAGCATTATGTACATTCTAAGTCAAAATAAATCTCTATTACCTACCGAAACGAAACATGTGTTGCGAAATTAAACTTGTTAATCGGGGTCCTCATAAGATTCTCTTCTCTAAAGACTACAACTAGAAGATCAACTGTTTTCCTTACAAAACGACCCGAATTTTATATATGGAAATCCTATAAGTTCTGGTGAACTAAGACGGTCATCATACCGGCCCATTGGTTCTGCCATTGTATACTGGGAAGAAAAAAGATCAAATGAAATTTGATTATATAAAATAAGTTTAAACGTCGTATTTGATTACTGTTTTTTTAGCTCAGCCTTTCATAAGGGAGCTGTGCAACATATTTGACCGGTGGGTCGATGGTTTGTGGACACAAAGAAGGGTCTGAAATGGTCCCAAAGTGTTGTGGTCCAGAAAAAAAAATATTGAGTAAAAATGAAGACATTCATATCTGGCCCCTCAATTTTAATCATCTTCAACTACTACCAAAACCTGTGGTTCTCTTCAACCCACAACACTCTTCTAAAAAACATCCACAATTAATAATTTTCTTTTCCAGTTTATATATAACAATTTATATAGTTGATGAAACTACATTTTCCCAAACAAAGTGAATATAATATTTAAATTTCGTTAAAGTTTTTCACATTTTTTGAGTCTGAAGTAAAAAATATATCATGTTTTAAGAAGAAATATTATGTATATAAAAACATTAATACAAGCATAAGTTTTTACCAATTTTTGGTTTGTTGAATTGTGCCATATTTTCTTGTTTCTCTGTACATGTAGAATTTTGATGACCTACAATCACTATACCAATATAAGAGCATTCCCATCCAGTCCATCATATGTAGTGTGTGGGGTTTTAAAATGTAAAGAGTATAAAAAATGGTTGTGAGTGAAGGAGAGAGAAAATATTATTGTTTATCTGTATATTTGGGGGGACACTGTTTACCCACTATAATTTTTTAATATATATTGAAAGTGGTTGTGAGTGAAAGAGAGAGAAAAATGTAATATATATTGAAAAGGAGAGAGAAAAAATATTTGTTTTTAGTGGAAATATATTGATATAGGAGTTGTTTTTTAGTGAAATGTATGTATATTTTTAGTGGATTGGATGTGAATGCTCTAAGGATTGTAATATTTGGATATACGTCAAGAAAATACAGTAATAAAAAAAATCTGTTATGGACTAATACCATTACAAGGTATGAGACTTGTCACACATCGATTGTATGGGCAACTAATGTGAGGTTTAACACTAGACTAGTCTTTTGGATTGAGTTCTCTCATTTGGTATGTAACAAAATCTAATCTTGTCGATTTGAGCCTTACATTTCTAAAACAATAAACGCAAATTCTAACGTGACAATAAGATGTATAACAGTGCAACTTTGTTAAATAAAAAAGAATGGCACATAAAAAGGTTAACCAGCTCAAGTTCGTCACGTGATAGGCCGCACTACAAGAAATTCTTGCAATTCCGGCGACCCTTTTAGTGGCAACTATTGCCTGTTTGGCGGTAACGGTTCCAACTTCAAAATTCCCACTGACGGTCCTATCTTTTCAAATATTGGCCTTTAATGGACCATGACTAACAGAACCCTAACGCCGTTAGTCTCCGGTCGCCGGAAAAACGTTTTTGGCCGGAAAACTCAACCTTTTCGTCTCAAACCTCTTTGTAACTTTATTACGCACCTTTAGAAAGCTTTTCTAGTAAAAGGCTCCAATTATTAAGGTCGTCGGAAAAAATTTTTTTTCGTCGGAAAACTTCTTTTTGGCCGTAAACTCAACTTTTTAGCCAGAAAACTCAAAGTTTTCGTTCCAAACCTGTTTGTAATCATAGATCGGACCTTTAGGAACCTTTTTCGACCAAAAACGTTTTTCCTGCGACCGGAGACTAACGGCATTAGGATTCTGTTAGTCAGGGTTCATTAAAGGCCGACATGTAAAAAGATGGGAACACCAGTGACAATTTTTAAAATTGGGACCGTTGCCGGCCAACACACAAAAGTTGAGATTATTAAAATCCATTATTCCTTTTTTTTTTTTACAAACTTTTGAAAGTTTAATCTTTAAACACGATAGTAATAATGCAGTACTTCTCATAGGTATTAGATAAATAAGAATTTGGATTTTATGGTCTTAGTTTTACTAAAGCCCATGACTTCTTGAAAATCACTTGCACTGTTACACATGCCACTTATTTATCTAAAGTCATGGGCTTTAGTAAAACTAAGACCATAAAATCCAAATTCTTATTTATCTAATACCTATGAGAAGTACTGCATTATTACTATCGTGTTTAAAGATTAAACTTTCAAAAGTTTGTAAAAAAAAAAAAACATAATCAAAATTCTTAGTGTTTGGAAAAAATTTTTGCCAAACACTAAGAATTTTCAAAATTCTTAGTGTTTGGAAAAAATTTTTGCCAAACTTTCAAAACTCAACCCCAAAATAGATTATGCGTTTTGAATAATCAGAATCAGATAATTAGCTGTAACAAAACGTGCTGCAGAAAGATAGTGTTTGGATTTGATTATGTTGTTTGATATCACAATAATCAGATAATCAACATTGTTTGGATTTGATTATGTTGTTTGATATCACAATAATCAGATAATCAACTATTTGAGTGTTTGGCAAGTATATATATTTCAAAAAAATAAATAAGTGAAAACGTAAATAATCAGTTTTTGGATTATCACGTTTTCCTGCAGCAAGGGGTGACCTACTTATGGATTATCACGTTTTGAACTCTACAAAACGTAAAAAATCACTTTTTATTAATTTTTTACCAAACACTCAAAATAGATTTTTTGCGATTTCAAAACACAATAATCAAATAATCAGGTTGAAAACGCAATCCCAAACACCCCCTTAGTGGTCCTATATACGATGGACACAAATGTGCAAAACCAGATCGTAAAATACTTTTTTATTAGTAAAAAAGATGGCACCGTGACAAATATTATTAAAATGAATAAAAGAACACAAAAATGTAGGCAAAACGTAAAAATTTAAGATAACAATCCGTAGATCTACGTGGAAGCATGCATATTTTATTATGTTTCTCTTTTTGAAGTCTTATAATGTAAAAAAAGCAAAAATGTAAATACTGTTATTCATGTACAACTTCAAAATTAATATATGTTTACATATGCGGATTTATATATAGATATCCAAACGAGATAGGGTTGTTCACAATTCACATCCCATTTAGTGGGAATGGCTTTCTTTCGGCCTATCCAAAGTTGCAAACTTCAAAATGAATAAAGCAAAATGATGGAAGGGCCCAAGGACCCATGCTCATCACAAAGCTAAAGGGTACTACTAGAATGAGGTATACAAACCAGTTAATTTCGCTTTTTTTTTTTTTTTTTTTTTTTTTTTTTTTTTTTACTTTAACCTCTTATTACTTTTATTAATTGGTACACGGTTTAATTATTTTAACCAGTTATTTTTTATTAGTTAACTAGTTTTTGTTATTTTTTTTTGCCTTTTCTGTAGTTTTTGTTTTTTTTTTTTCAATTAACTAGTCTATTTGTTAAAAAACCGAGTGCTATACTAAATATTTATAACCGGTGGTTAAAATTAACCACTAACTGGTTCCGGTTTCTATTAATTAACCGGTTTCATTGTTTATACACGTATAAGTAGAGGCTGCCTTGGGATCATTAGACACACTCGAACATTTTTGTTCCTTCTCTTTGTCTCTCCTCACACGTTCATTCGTGAGGGTTTGTAAGAAGATCATCTATTTTGATAATCTTTTGGTTCTTATTGTTCACCAGTCAATCTATGATGACTGGGTGATTTCTCTTTTATTGTTCGTGCATATTATTAATAAAACTACATTTTGTTTGTTAAATCCTTGAAGTTCTGACATGGTATCAGAGCTCCGAGGTTGAATCGTTGCTCTGGTGTTCTTTCACTGCATTTTTTCGTGGGCTTGATTCTCTGTAAATCAGCCTAAGGTTTCTGATCGGAGACGATTTGTTTTTCTAGGGCTGTAAACGAACCGAACATTCAGCGAACAGTTCGTGAACCGTTCGGCGGGAAGTTCGTTTTGTTCGTTCGATTAGCTTAACGAACGAACACGAACAAAAAATTTCGGTCGGTTAGCTTAGCGACACGAACATAGGTCTCGTTCGTTCGACTGCGTTCGTGAACATTCGGTAATATGTTCGGTTACGTTCGTCCGTGTTCGTTTGATTATATTAAAAATTAATAAATAATAAACCTTTTATCAAAACATATTGAAAACTTGAAACCCTATTTTTTTCTAAGTTAGCTAAAATTTGGAGATGCTAAGACATTTTTTGGGGATAATTATGTCTAAGTTAGTTAAAGTTGATTCATCATTTGGTGGTGTATTAGACTTTTTGTGTTTTGATTTATCATTTGATGATTGGATTTAACTACTTATATCCAATGTTTAAGGATAACAATATTTGTATTTTTTTTATTTTCAAGTTAAATGTTCATTTGCGTTCTTCTTTATTTGCTTGCGTTCGTTTGTGTTTGCTTGCGTTCGTTTGTGTTCAAGACCAGTGTTCACGAACTGTTCGTGAACAACTTAATTTCCTCAACGAACAAACATGAACATAAACTTATGTTCGTTATGCGTTCGTGAACAGTTCGCGAACATGTTAATTTCCTTAATGAACGAACACGAACATGGCCTTGTTCGTGTTCGTTCGGTTCGTTTGTCCGATCCATGTAACTAGCATTGGTGGTATGTCTTACTGTTTAGTTGTCACATATGATTTTCAAGATATTCGTGGGTATTTTTCTTAAAAAAGAAAGATCAAACTTTCGGCACTTTGAAAGATTTATTTAAACAATTAGGGAAAAATTACTCATTACCCATCAAAAGAATCAGAAGGGATAACGGAACTGAATTTAAAAATCGAAATATGGATGAGTTTTGTTATGATATGGGTGTTGTTCAGCAGTTTAGTGCTCCTTATGTTCCTCAACAGAATGGAGTTGCTGAAAGGAAGAATAGGACCCTTATCGAGGCTGCAAGAACCCTTCTCTCAGAATCCAAATGGCCCGTGTTCTTTTGGGCCAAAGCTGTAATCACCGCATGTTATGTGTTAAATCGTGTGCTTACAGTGAACGGGAAGATAAAATTTGTTATGAACATATCCAAATGTTAATACATCTTCCGGAAATGTTCAAGCATCTGGTAGCGCATCTGTTGAGGGAGAGATCCAATCAAATTTGGGAAACAATCTTCAAGCTCCGGCAATCCCGGTTCCAAGAACAAATATTTATCATCCAGTTGATAATATTATTGGGAATCCAAATGCAGAAGTGCAAACGCGAAGGAGCATTTCAGAGATGCGGTGTCTGTTCTCCGCTGTCAAGAAGGAAGAAATCTACAATCTTAGCCTACATGAATGTTTTATCTCTTAGATAGAGCTGAAGAACTATCAGATGGCTCTGAAGGATAATTCTTGGTGTGAGGCGATGCAAGAAGAGTTAGCTCAGTTCGACAAGTTAAAGGTGTGGAATTTGGTCGATCTTCCAAAGGGCCAACATGCAATCAACATGAAGTGGGTTTTGAAGTGCAAGAAGGACGATAAGGGTGTTGCCGTCAGAAATAAAGCACGGTTGGTTGTACAAGGCTTCAATCAAGAGGAAGGGATTGATTATACAGAAGTTTATGCACAAGTGGTAAGACTGGAAGCCATTCGTTTGTTTCTAGCCTTTGCTGCACACATGCATTTCAAAGTCTATCAGTTGGATGTGAAAAGCGCGTTTCTCTACGGAAAATTGCATGAAACTGTTTATTTATCCTAACCACCGGGTTTCGAAGCTTAAGGATCTGAGAACAAAGTCTATCTGATGGACAAAGCTCTCTACGGTCTCCATCAGGCTCCTCCGGCTGGTACGAGACTTTATCTAGACATCTATTAGAGCACGGGTTCTCGTGTGGCGTGATCGAATCTACAATGTTCTTATTGAAGAGTAGATTTTCTGATCATGCAAATTTACGTTGATGAGATAATTTTTGGTTCTTCAAATGAAGAATTGTGTCGTGAGTTTGAGGCGGTGATGAAGTCAAAAATTGAAATGAGCGTGATGGGCGAGTTGTCGTTCTTTCTAAGTCCTCAAGTAAGTCAAGAAAAAGCCGGGACATATGTGCATCAGACGAAGTATGTCCACGAGATTCTCAAAAGATTTGGATTGGAAGATAGCTTACTCTATGACACGCCTCTGCCGATAAATCACAAGCTTATAACCTATAAAGAGAAAGACCCTGAAGTGGATCCGACTCTATATCGAGCATTGATAGGTTCGGTAATATATCTTACTACTTCACGACCAGATATTATGTTTTCCGTTTGTTTGTGTGCTAGGTACCAATCAACTCCAAAGGAGTCTCACATGAAAGTGGTCAAGCGTCTCTTCAGATATCTGAAAGGGACGCCTAAGATTGGATTGTGGTATCCAGCTGAAGGTGGTCCGGATTTGCTGGCGTATGCCGACGCAGACTTCGGAGGGTGTCCGATGAACAGAAAGTCAACCTCTGGTGGCACATAACTACTTTGGAACCGTCTCGTCTCTTGGCAATGCAAAAAGCATGTTGCCGTATCCTTATCCACGTGCAAGGCCGAGTATATTGTTGCGTGCTGTGCTCAGGTCTTGTGGATTCAGTAGCAAATGAGGGACTATGGTTTGAATTTTACTCGAACACCGATTCTTGTCGATAACAACACTGCCATTTCCATAAATAACAATCCAGATAATCACTCACGCACTAAGCACATAGATGTTAGGCATCATTTCATTCACGACTGTGTTGAGAAGGGTTTAATAGAAGTGGTTAGGGTAGACAACTTGGATAATCTTGCCGACCTGTTTACGAAAACATTTGATCAGGCTAGATTTGAAAATCTGGTCCGAATGATCGGCATGATCAACCCTGAGTAAAATGATTTTCAAAACTCGCATAGAAACTTTATTTTGTGTCTATGTACAGTTCTCACCGCTTTTCAAAAATTGAAAAACTCCAAGAATATTTTACTTAGTAGTAGGATAAATTTTAAGAAAAATACAAAAACATTTGAAAAATCTAAAATGAAGTCGTGTTGAGATATAAGGGAAATGATAGTACATCGGTTAGTTGTATCTAATCCAGGATTATAGTAATATATAAAATTAACCGTTAACTGTAACAACTTCATTATACTTTGCTTCGGTAGGTTTTATGCGTAAATAAGAACCTGTTTTTGGTATATAAACATATTGAACTGCGTAACTTGTGTGGTACATCTCATGACCATTGATCTAAAACAAAATGTTTATAAATATTCAGGTTAGAATCCCATGTTTTATGACTAACTTGGTTTCCATTATGGTTATGACTCAAAATTGAACAATACCACACCGAACCGAATCACCCCGTTCAACAGCTAAAAACACCAATGCAAGTGTTCAACAACTAAAAACACCAATCCAAGTGTTGTGCTCCCGCTGCATCGCGCGGGCATCCCACTAGTGTTATATAAACAGTTCTGCATTTGGGTTTGAGGTTAGACATCGTTGATATCTGAGAACAGTTACAGAGTTAGAGAATACACAGAGAAAGGCTGTGAGTTCGAGTGATGAGAGATCTTGAGTGATTGTAAACATTCGTGTTCATTAATCACAAAAGATCAGCTTAAAGTATTCTACGTGTTCTTCATCATATTACGTGTTTTCTGTTCATGTGATTAACTAAGGGGATTCCGCAGTAGCCTTGGTGGATTAGTCAATCTCGTATCGATCCACGTGTGATCGGGACCTACATTTATACCCACTTCCACCACAACTTTTATCATACTCGTCTTCCCAAGTTTCCTGAATTTTCTATATTGGTTAAGGAACAATGTGATTCAGCATAAGTGATGAGTTAACAGAACTCTTCAATTTCTAGTTCACATTCTCAGCTTTAGTTTTAGCAATTAAAATTTCCTTTTTCTAGTTGAGTTAGTTTATCGAGATAAGAATTTATTTCTTCTTGTTTATTCAAAACAATTTCATTTAAAACTGATTTTTCATTTTCTAAAATTTTTATTTGTTTTTAAAATCATTTTAATTTTACTTTGATTTTTTATTTTCCAATGCTAAACTCTCCAAGTCTTTCAGAAGTTTGGCATTATCAACCCGATATCTTTTTACCTTTTTCAGCACAGTTTGGGCAATTTGGTTCAGAACATGAAGCCTCAGTGATAGACGTGATAAATTCTTTAGCTTCTTCATTCTTTACCATAACTTCCTCATAGTACTCCTTTTTATGAGACTAGTTTTACTTATTCTCATTTTTTCTATCTCTTGATACTTGTGAATCAAAGCTATTATTAAAGAGTGTGATGTTTCGTGATGTTGTAGGAGATGCAAAATATCGTCGTTGAACGCTTGTTGGAGTAAGTTGTACATCTTCGTTTCTCTTTCAAACCAAATTCTGTAATTATCTAGGATTTGAGAAATTGTGCATTTTCACCATTTTTATTTCGGGGTATCTTATATTCTTCGTCCATAGCCATCCAAGCTTCTCGACAACTCACCTCAATGTATTTTTCGAATTTACCCGCCCAACTCTGGTAATCTTCTATTCTTAGCAATTTTGGATGTCTATTAAGCATCTCCATTAAAACACACTCTCAACTGCTAAGATATCGTTTCAAAAACACTTCAACCTGAAATACGATCCAACACTCTTGAAGGATCGAGGAATCGACCTAATGAGTCGATCAGAAGAGTTCTAGACCAAATCAGAGGCGGAATCCAATGATTTGGACATGTATGCAGCTTGTTTAACACTTAGAATCACTTTAGCTGTCGTTTAGACTGATTTGAAAGTGATTACAGATTGTACGACACTTCGGCAGCACTCCGTCTCTGGAATCAGAATGTTACAAATGAAAGACCCAAGACCACTATTTATAGGGAATCCAGATCGCACGAACAGGACACACACGACCTGGTCCAGGTCGTGCGACCTGGTCCAGTCCGCACGAAATGGCTCACTTCGCACGAACTGGTCACTTCATGCGAAGTGGCTGGTTCCAATCTATTTCCCGTTTTTCTCATACAATGTGTCCTGGTCTATCTATTCTATTATAAGACTCGATACAAGACGAAGTCAACAGACATATGCACCAACAGACTCCCCCTAGGATGTTGACGAGTCTTTAGTGTGTCGAGTCTTCAGTCTTGATCAGTCTTCTCGCTCTTTCCAAAATGTTTATCTCTGTAAGCATCTTTCAATCTTTCTCTATCTTCTTCTTGATTATCAGCATCAACAACTGAGTCTGGCTTTTTTTAAACTTCAAACTCCCCTTTGCTAACAGACTTCCCCTTAAGTTGTTCTGGGGTCATAATCTGACATAGCTCTCGCAGGTTCAGGAATGATTCCTGGCTCTCCGTAGCAACAACGTCAAACACGGGGATCTGCACAAATCTTTACCCAAAAGTAAGTTTTTTTTATTTATAACAATTTTAATCTCTGATTAACCACTAGTTGACATTCAATTGTGAAATTTACTTTTGTAGAAATCCTTCAACATCAACAATAGTTATATCAAGTTCAAATTAATGACCTTGATTAACTAACACTGATTTTACTGTTATTTTCTCAAAACTATCTCAAACTTTGACTTCACTTTTCATTTCACACACACTCCCAACCCACTGTTGTTCATCTTGTTTAGCACTTGGAATTTTCTCAAAATCAACTTTTCAACATCAGTTGTCGAAAATAAGATGAAATAAAATCTTTTTGATTTTTTCAAAATTTTATGCTAAAACACACTCTTTTTGGATTTTTTCTTTAAATGAAAAGCAGTAAAGAAATATTTACAGACAATATTTTTGTGAGTTTGTGTAAGAGGATCATATCAGTTTTTGAGACAAATCACTAACACCGTTGAGCTTTAAACACTTTAAGTTCTAAACGATTCACTTAGATTGTCAGTATACTGATCCACTTAAATTTTCACACAAAGTTCAATTGTTTCGAGATACGAGATTAGTGTTTTAAGCACTTAAACTTATTCGCGTGTACCACCTCAGAATATACTCCCGTATCCAGACTCCTATATTCAGTCTTACAGGTGAATGTACACTAATGATATATGTAAACGGGCAATGCGAGGTTAGAACTTCCGTTCAGACAAAGAGATGATGGCTCGACTTTTAGGTATGTCCCGTTTGGGGATCTTTTCTTCAACAGCACATGATTAGCATTTTTCAATGTTTCATCATTTTTTATGCTGAGGGTGAGCTTTATGATTAAAGCAGTGTAGAGTATTATACGAGGACTAGGCTATTGCTTCTGCAAAATCAGAAGTCCTGGTATAATACCCTAGATATCATCACGCACAAAGACCTAGTATGTCAGAAATAGGAAGGTCTTCAATCAGGATTTCAGGGGTTACCTATATAGCCGAGAGATGTTCCCCACGAAATAAGTAAGCTATTTGATATTTTTGTTTATATCTCGAAAACAATCTACTAAGCGTGTAAAAATCTACTGGCATATCATCAGTGAGACCGTTTATCACATTTGACTCTCCAATTCTTTAGCGTGCTGTGATAGTCCACTGATGTACTATCATTTCCTCTTTTTCACAACAAAACTCATTTTTGTTTTTTCGATGTTTTTGGCTTTTTTTAGATTTTATCATGTTTTTGGATTTTTCAAATTTTCAAAATTTTAATTTTTTACTCCCCCTAAAATCAAAAATATGTTTCAATTTTTGATTTACCGGGAAAATTTGAAAATAAACTGTACAAATATTGTGACAAACTGATGTGAATTGCTTCAATTCGCCATCCACTTGGCGTAAACAATCAGAACTCCCCCTGACAACAAACTATTTTCCCATTATGATTTCAAAACACTTAATTTTGTTTTAATCAAAATGGTTTTTCCGGAAAATTAGTTTTGTTGATTTCACTTGTAGGATCGGGGTTTAATTCGTCATTTTGTTTTCCAATTACCAGTTATAAGATCTAGCACTTGTAGGTTTTTCACAAACATTTTCAAGAATGATGCCGATTCCTGCTCCACGATTACCAACTTGGTAGCTCCGACAAGTCAGGATTTTACTTCTTAAAGAATCTCACCCATGCCGAATCAATCATGGGTGAACCATCCTCATTTGGTTTAACAATTTTTGATTCATAAAACTCTTTCACTCCCTTCACCTTCCCATTAGTGATCTTTCCAAAAATGTGTAACACTTTTCCGTTAAAATCTTTTTCAGCATCAAATTCTTTCTCACCAGCGAAGAATTGATCTGAAATCTCAATCTTACCAACTTTTGATTTCAAATTTCCGTTTGACAATGGTGGAAAATTTTCATCATCCATTGTTGGAACGGAATTCTCATCATTAAGCACAACAAGTGGCTCCTCTGACTTTGACGAATCAGATTCATTGCCAGAACTATCATCCGATTTTTTAACAACCCATTTTTGTTTGTTCGAATTTGCTCTTCTTTTGTAAAAATGTTTCGAACTTTCTCCAACTTCGAAAGTCGAATTTTTGAACTCCTTAAATTTTTCCATTGGTTGTTCCTTTTTATCAACATATTTCTCTTTCAATTTCGAGTTAAAAGAAACTCCCTGTTTTGTGTTGGTGGACTTTGGGCAATTCCAAGCAATATGTCCAACCTCTTGACATTTGAAACAAGTTCTTCTTTCAACTCTCGGTTCAGATTCTTTCAACATATTCTTTTTCTTTTCGGCGAGAATCTCTTTGTTTGACTGTTTCCAGAACTGTTTCTCCTTTTCCTCTTCAGAACTTGCTTCTGAAACAAATTTAGTTTTTGGTTTAAAAATTATCTCATTTTTATGATTTTCGGGTGTAATAAAACCTAATCCTTTCTTTTTGAAATTACTGTTATGGTTTGGTTTCTTTCGATAACCCGAACCAGAACTGTAACCTTTTTTCTTGTTCAATCTTTGTTGAACTCTTGAAGTGTACTTTTTAGGTTTTTCAGTAAGATTTTCATCTTTTATTTTAGAAATATTAATTTCTGTTAATTTGAAAACCTTGTTAATCATTTCAGTTTTAACACCTCTTATTGGAAATTCTTCATCAGAATATAATTTGTCAGAATCATTCAAAGTATATGCTACTTTGAATGTTTCGTCATTCAAATTATTGTATGACATCAGAAAATCTTTATTGTAAACCCTTTTGACCGGTGAATTCGAGCTTTTGTCTGATGAACTCGAATTTTCAAGTTTAGACTCTGACTTTGACTCTTTATCTTTATCCAACACCTGATCAACCACTTTCTTAATTAACTCGGACTCATGATCAGTGTCAGACGTTGTGAATGTGACATCAATCTCATCTGGTAATCCATTGATAAACTCAGATTTCAGATTCAGATTGAGTGCTTCAGCCACCTTTTCAAAGTCTCGGGGGGTATAGACATCCCACATTGGATTTGGCACTCTGTTATACTTCAAGCCAGTTTTCTTACCATAATTTCCTTCATCTTCTGCAAACTTATGAGCTGTAACGGCAGGATAGATGCGATCAATAACATACTCTGAACTTTGATAACTTCGAAGTAAATTGTTCACTCTTTCAGTTTCAATCTTCATTTCTGCCAATTCTTGTTTCAGCTTAGCATTCATCTCAATATATCCGTTGATTGCAGTTTGCTTTTGAAGAACTGTTGCTTTCAAAAGATTTTTTATTTGGGGGGGGGGGGGTTATTGCACGGACCTCCCGGCCGCTGGAGTGATCCCACTCCACAAGCTAGCAACGTCCCAATGCTGCCTGGCGGTGAATACCCCATCCCGAGCTGAGTCCGTTTCCCTCTGGGAAGAAGGTGGCAGAATACCCCCTGCCTGGACTCGAACCCGGGTCTCTATGAAGAGTAGAGGTGGGACTGGCCAACTGGGACACCCCAGTTGGTTAAGATTTTTCATTTGAATATCTTCATCACAAGCTCCTTTGTACAAGTTCACTTTCCTGCTTAGGAGATCATATGACTCCTTTATGCTCCTCACATTGTGCAGTAAGTTCTCTTTGAGCTTTTCCAATTCAGTCTACTTTGTATCTTTCTCAGCACAATCTTTGCAAGATACTAAACACTTTGCGCAAGGTTTTTCATCCTCTACAATCTTTTCAACTTCAACTATTTTTTCAACTTCAACGATTTTTTCAACTATTTTCTCCACCACTTTTTCAATCACATTCGATTCTTTTTCAGCTTCCATCTTTACTTCATTCTCTTCAACCTCGACCTTCTCTGTTGGTTTTTCTTCAACTTTTGCCTTATCAGCTTCCATCTGAACTTTAGTCTGTTCTTCAGCAACCCTACTTGCTTCCATTTCTCTCTTCAGTCTAGCAGCCTTTTTCTCTTTTAATATCTCGATTTTATCTGCAAAAAAAAAAAAAAAAATTAAAACTATAAGTATCCAATTGTTTTCTAGCTCTGTTAATATATTTTTCCTCATCATCAGTATCTTCATCACTTCCTGAAGACTTAAAAATAGGCTGTCTTCTAGGTCTGTTCTTCTTAGATTTGATTGATTCTTCTTCCGAGGATGAATCTTCAAAGAATCGAGCAACAAATGCTTTAGAAACTGAAGGTCTAGAAGGATCATAATCATCCCAATTGAAATCTTTTGGAATCCTTTCATCTTCTTGATCTATCAGACCATAACAAGCTCTCTTCTTTCCATCTTCAATTAGAATAGTATTTGAGTGTGAAGATTGTTTTTGATATGGTTGTTGAGCAACCTGATGATAAATTGCTTTTCGATGATAATCGTTGTTTCCAAAAGGATCTTGTCTTCCGGTTGCTTCTCTGTTTGTACACTCTCGTTTAAAATGCCCTTCTTCTCTGCAACAAAAACAAGTAACCTTTGATTTGTCAAAACCTAGCTGAGATGTAGCAGCTTCACGAAGATCATCTCTTCCGGTGATCTGTTTGAACTTTTCTGCTCTTCTCAAAACACTAGCTAAACACCACTTGATGTTCATCAACTCAAGTTCCTCAGAATCAATCTGGTCATAATCCTCTTTAGTAAGCATCAGATTTCCGATTCTTCCAGCAACTAAGCTTTCATACGACTCTAACACAGTAACAAGAGATGCCATGTGTTGCTTTGCAATATCTGGAGAGAAATTTTGACCATTTTGAATGTTTAATGTCACATTGCATTGCAAATTTGTTGAACTTTGTGGTTGAGAACTTGGTGTTGAAAAATTTGGTTCAAAACTTGTATAAGGCGAAGAATATCCACTGCACTGATTTATATTGCTTGCATTTGTTCCGGAAGTACCATCAGCACTGAATGCAGTCTGAATCTTCGGACTCGGAGTGGTCTCAACTTTGCTTCCTCGATATTATAGACTAACATCTTGTTGAGCACTTGGACTCCTCATGGTAGCAGTTTTCTGAATAGCCAATTCATGTTCTTCAAGCTTCTGAATAAATTTACTCAAATTCATATCTTCAAATTCTCGGTTATGCTTTAGAATCAACAGATATGTTCCCCATTCATTCTGTGGTAACGCATCAGCTAGCTTATCAACCCATTCATCATCTTCTTTCTTGATGTCCAATCTTTTCATCTCCATGACTAGATGACAATATCTCTCGATAATCTTCCTAGTCGTCTCACCTTCAAAAGCTGTAAACATATCAAAAGATTTTTTTAGTAATGCACGTTTATTTTTTATCATATCAGCACTACCCTTAAACTTTTTAATCAACGCTCTCCAAATTGATCTAGCAGTTCCCTCATGTTGAAGCAAAACGAAAATATCTTCTTTTACCGCTTGTTGGAGAATGCTAATCATCATCTTTTCACTGGTGTATCTTAATTTTTCTTCCGGTGTAAATTGACTTAATGGTTTTTCATTTTCAAGATCATCTTTCGGTAAAGTATAATCTTTCTCTAACGAAACCCATGCATCAAACTTATTAGCTTGCACCCAGTTTTCAAAACGATCTTGCCATCCTTTAAAGTCCTCAATGTACATAAGCTTTGGAGGCTTTTGGAAAGTTCCCATTTCATTCTCAATACCGACAGTTTCGGCAACAGTAACTGGAGTAGCCGGGGCAGTAGCAAACGCATTGTAAAATTCAGAATCCATGTTTCGGTGTCGAAAGTTCACAAAAACACAATGTCTAAGCGAGCTGGAGGTTCAAACGAACTAAGATTTCAAATGAACTGGTATTGGTACGATCTGAGGATTCCATGCGACCTGGATCACAATCTCAATTCAAACGACCTGATAACAATTCACCTCGTGCGAACTGGTTCAAATCCAAACGAACTGGAAATTTAATCCGTGCAACTTGGTTCAAACCGTGCGATGTGAACCACCTCGTGCGATCTGAATACAATTTCAAACGATCTGAACACTTACAAACGATCTGGACCCACTTCGTGCGAGCTGGCTGTTCAACTCGTGCGAACTGGCTAAATTTCACATGACCTGACTCGGTTTCGAATGATCTGAGATGATTTTCCTGCGGTTTGGTCAATTTTAACAAGTTTTAGGTTGAATTAGGTCCTGATTTTTTCAAGGATTGACTAAAACAGTGTTATACGTGTTATATGTGAAAATCAGAACATTTTAACCGTAAATTCGTTGAAATTTGATGAAAAAGTGTAGAAGAATGAGTAGAAGTGAGAAGAAATCAGTTTTTATCAATGAAAAACAGGCTGAAATGGTAAGAACTCTTCCTCCTGAGCTCTGATACCACTTCTAGGATCGAGGAATCGACCTAATGAGTCGATCGGAAGAGTTCTAGACCAAATCAGAGGCAGAATTCAATGATTTGGACATGTATGCAACTTGTTTAACACTTAGAATCACTTTAACTGTCGTTTAGATTGATTTGAAAGTGATTACAGATCGTACGACACTTCGGCAGCGCTTCATCTCCGGAATCAGAATGTTACAAATGAAAGACCCAAGACCACTATTTATAGGGAATCCAGATCGCACGAACAGGACACACACGACCTGGTCCAAGTCGTGCGACCTGGTCCAGTCCGCACGAAATGGCTCACTTCGCACGATCTGGTCACTTCGTGCGAAGTGGCTGATTCCAATCTGTTTCCCGTTTTTCTCGAACAATGTGTCCTGGTCTATCTATTCTATTACAAGACTCGATACAAGACGAAGTCAATAGACATATGCACTAACAACTCTCAACTAACTTGGCACACTTAGAATTTAGTTAGAGATATTCTACCCAAACGTGCAATTCCGAACACACTTTTATCCGAACCAATCTATTATACAAATTTACTTTTGTTCACCAAAACTTCAATCCAAATTTTTAGCGACTCACGACCCAATATACATTCCAAACACTTTGCTAAACAAACCTCGCTTAAATTACCTTCAACAAGTTCACCGCCAATTATTAATGTTTGTAGTCCGAATCCATTCAGTCTAACTTTTAGTAGTGGCCCACTAGAACGTAATGAAAATGTTAACAAACTCAATTTTCGCAATTCAAAAATATCTTTTCGGTATCCAATATTATTTTTATTATTAATTTTTTAAATGTTCATTCACTAAAAAACACAAGAATTCGCTTTTTTAAAGTCCAATACTTATTTCAATTCAAACTTAATGCAAATAAAAGGTTTTTAAATTGGCTCCACCAAACCTTTATCAAACCCTGCATTCTTTCACAATTGATATTTTCTTGTATTCTATTTTTTTATTGTTTTCCTATTAACTCTCAAAACTTTACAAAACCCCTACAACACTTTTCAGCCGACACCTTAATTCATTGCTAATAGTATCACCCTTTCATTCTTTATCTCAACCAAAAAACCATACATTATACCAAATGAACTGTAGGATCGGGGAATCGATCAAAACGAGTCGATCAGAAGAGTTCTAGACCAAATCAGAGGCGGAATTCATTGATTTGATCTTCATTCAGCTTGATATGCACTTAGAAGTAGATTAACTATTGATTATATTGATATAACGACTTTACACGAGCTGGAGACACTTCGGCAGAGCTTCGCTACCGGAATCAAAAAGTTACAAATGACAACCCAAGACCTCCTATTTATAGGGAGAACCAGATCGCATGAACTAGCCTTGTCAAGTCGCATGACCTGGACATCCCAGGTCGCACGAACTGGATCTTCCAGTTCACACGAACTAGTCACCTCGCACGAGGTGGCTTGTTCAGCTCCGTTTCCCGTTTTTCTCGAACTATGAGTCCTGGTTTATCTACTCTATTACATGTGTGACAACTCGTAATTTCGAGGTTAGAACCATTCGTTTTCGTATTTATAAATCGAGTCTTATACTTATTTTATTTGACGAGTTAATTATACTTGACTAAATTCTATTATAAATTCATATTGTGCAAGCGATAAATTAGAAACCAAACCCTTATTCTTTTAAACCAACCCAAACCGTTTGAACCGTGGCTTAACTCGCGTAACTCGAACTTATGTGGCCCGAATCATAGCTTGATTAGTATTCATCGTATTAGCATTATCATAACACATTAGATTAGTTGGATTATTATACTTGTTAGTGGATTTATTTTAATTGTTAAAAAAATATAATAATAATAATAATAATAATAATAATAATAATAATAATAATAATAATAATAATAATAATAATAATAATAATAACAATATTAAATGAATTAAACCATAAATGATATCACAAACCCAAACTAAATTCCCACCCCCATGTGCGTAAATATTGGCAGCCAATATAATTGTTGCCTATTTTCATCTGTTTTCGGGCCACCCTAAACCAAGCAGCCCAAATTCCCTCTTGTTTCACTTGTATGCATCAGCCCAAACACTCCACCCAAACCGCCCCTAAACCCCCCTAATATGTTATATACGTACATGCATGGGAGGGGAAAAATCAAAACCCTAAACCCTTTTGTTCTATCCTCAGCCGACACACACCCTGGTGAACACCCTCTTCCTCCGACCTCTTCTGCGTCTTCCGCCTACACACCTCGACACCCACCTTCAAACACCTACACACTTTCAGCCAACGCCCCCCTTTGTAGGCAGTGGCGGCGCCGGCGACCGCGTCCCAGACGACGGTAGCTGCAATGGAGATAGATTTTCGGCGACGATTACATCACGATGGCAACGAGCAGAAAGGGAAGGAACTGTCGGTCTCGGGTCTCGGTCTGAAAACGGTCGACGGCGGAGGAACCCCCTTGCAGCGGCAGCAGCGCTGCATTGGCGGTCGCGTTTCGAGTCCGACGAGGTGACGTTAGAACCTATCCGGTGAGTATTTTGCTATAGTTTGTACCCTTGTGGATTTTGATCTTGTATAAATTACATGTTTGTTTGTTTATATGATATACGGGATTGTTTGAAATTATTTGGAAGAATGATAAGTGGTTACTGATGTAGTAAATGTTCTTATAATATTACGGTTAAATTGGATATATATATATATATATATATGATTAATTACAAACTGTTGGTATGTTAAATTAGTTGAGTTGTTGGCTGTGATAGCTTAATATGAGTTCCTTTTTATCATCATTTACTTACTATGCAAATAGGATGAAAAGAATGATATGGTATGAAAGATTAAGGGATATGTAAGGTGCTAGTTATTAAAATTGGTGGTGCGTTTGATGTAGGTAATTTGATGTGTGGATGATATTTAGAACTATTTGATAAGGTAAAGTTATTTTATTTTATAAAGATGAATAGGTTTTTAATTAGTAACTGATATTTTGTAACTGTATGGTGTTGTGATGGTAAAGTTATGAAATTTATAAACTAGAGCTCAAGCGAATCTAATGTGCACGGCTTAGGATCCAAGGCCTTGAATATTAGGATAAAATTATTGACAACTGAATAATCTGTTGTTTGCTTTTAGTCTTGTCGCACACTCACTGTTTCATATTATTATTTCGTGATTAACTGAATTATACATCGTTTATTTATGGTTAAGGTGTAATACCATAATTGATACGTGTACACTACATGAGGAATACGTGTTAGATACGTGCAGCTTATACGTGATTACTTGTTTACCGTCCTAATAAATGATAACCATAATAGGATATGGTTGACCAACTTAGGACAAATGCTTTATCTACCGAGCAAAGCAAAGGTGAGTTCACACAGCCAAGGCATGGGGTTCCCAGGGTGGGAATGGGGTTGGATGATTTATTCGTACATGCTCAGATGATAGAATTAAATGATATGGTCCTCAGGGTGAGGAAGGGTAATGATGAGATACGACTAGACTGGTATACTAAATGAACTGATCTTCGCACACACGCCAGGGGTTGGCCGCGATATTATGACTATCATTCGCACACATGCCTTGGAAAGGCCGCGAACTATATACTAAAACTTCGCACACATGCCAGGGTGGCCGCGATACAAATATACATAGTCTAGAATACTTGGGAAAACTTCCCCTAATCTTCGCACACATGCCTAGAGGGCCGCGATGGAAACTAACACGATACATGACTTAATGAACGAACATAACGCTACTCACACTATTACGATTACTGAACTATTAACTGTGAACTCGCTCAACTAGTTGTTGACTCTCTGCTGCATGCCTTGCAGGACCTTAGGTACATATGGAGCTTGCACAGGGAGGAGCAGGTCGTTGTGGAGCTTGGATCGTGAATGCTTGTTAAACGTTATGACATTACACACTTAATACTCATGGTTGGGTTTTCATATTATGCTTCCGCTACTTAAACTATGTTTTGGTTTGAACATGAATTGTATTGAATTGGGTTTTTATGAACTATTCGATTATTATATACTATGTTCAATATGATTGATGGCTTGATCCTGGTCAGTCACGCTCCCAAGCGGTGGTACTCCGCGGGTGGATTTTGGGGGTGTGACAACATGACTCGATACAAGACGAAGTCAACAGACATATGCACCATCAAACTCCCCCTTGGATGATGACGAGTCTTCAGTGTGTCGAGTCTTCAGTCTTGATCAGTCTTCACGCTCTTTTCAAAATGTCTTTCTCTGTAAGCATTCTCAATCTCTATCTTCTCTTCCAGAATCTCAACCTGGCTCAATCCTCTCTTGATCAGATCTATTGATTCCTTAAGCTTATCAGCATTAGCAGCTTCTATCTCGAGCTTTTCCAAGATCTGAATCTGGCTCTAACGTCTTCAAACTCCCCCTTTTGATAAGCTGGGATCACAGTCTGGAATTCACAATCTTCATCTTTTACATGTTCAGTAACGTCTCCTGGCTCTCCGTAGCAACAGAATCAGAAATCTGGCTCTAATCTGCATATGCTTGTGCGGAAATCCTCAGGAGTCGAAACTTAGCTCTTTCAAAGCTTTTAACCTGCACAAACTCTACCCAAAAGTAAATTTCACAATTTTTAAAATTTAACAAATTTAGAATCCACTTGTAGATATCGTTTAACATTTTTAATCTCTGCTTAACCTCTTGTATTCGTAACACGCAAATTTTTGTTTCAAATTAATGAACCATTTAATCATTTTAAATTCATTTCTCTTTTCAAACAAACTCTCCCAAACCATGTTGTCCATCATGTTTAGCACTCGGAATTTTGAAAATCAGCTTTTCAACAATAGTTGTCGAAAATAATATGAAATAAAATCTTTTTGATTTTTCAAAATTTTATGCTAAAGCACATTCTTTTTAGGTTTTTTTAATGAAAAGTAGTAAAAAAATATTTACAGACAATATTTTTGTGAGTTTGTGTAAGAGGATCATATCAGTTTTAAAGACATAACACTAACACTGTTGACCTTTTTAGACTTTAAGTTTTAAACAAATTCACTTAGATTGTCAGTATTGTTCTCAACTTAAACCTCTACACAAGTTTCAATCGATTCGAGATACGAATTAGTGTTCTAAGGAATTAAACTTATTCGCGTGTCCCACCTCAGAATATACTCCCGTATCAAAATTCCCTAGATTCAGTCTTACAAATGAGTATACCAATCTGATATCTGTATCTGGGTTAGTGAGAGACCTTGAGAGCTCAGGTATGAACTTCCGTTCAGTCAAAGAGATGAAGGCTCGACTTTAGGTGTGTTCCCTTTAGAGAATCTTTTCTTCAACTGCAATTGATTCATATCTTTCGATATTTTTCAATTTTTTTATGCAAAGGGTAAACTTTTTAAAGCGCTTAAAGTATTATACGAAGTCTAGGCCATTGCTTCCGCAATATCAGAAGACTAAGCATAATACCCCAGATATCAAACAACATAAAGACCTAGTATCTCAGAATCAGGCAATCTCTCAAACAAGATTTCGGGGGTTACCCATATATCCGAGAGATGTTCCCCACGAGATAAGTAAGTATTGATATTTCGGTTTATATCTCAAATTCAATCTACTATTCGTGCGAAGTCTACTGGCACATCATCAGTGAGACTTGTTTAAAAACATTTTGACTTTCCATTTCTTTAGCATGTTGTGATAGTCCACTGATGTACTATCATTTCCTCTTTTTATCAACAAAAATCAATTTGATTTTTCAATGTTTTTGGTTTTTAGATTTTATCATATTTTTGGATTTTTCAAATTTTCAAAATTTCTAAATTTTTTACTCCCCCTAAAATCAAAAATATGTTTCAATTTTTGATTTTTAAGAAAAATTTGAAAATAAACTGTACAAATAAACTGACAAACCGATGTGAATTGCATCAATTCGCCATCCACTTGGCATAAACAATCAGAACTCCCCCTGACAACAAACTATTTTCCCATTATGATTTCAAAACACTTAAGTTTGTTTTAATCAAAACGGTTTTTTCGGAAAATTAGTTTTGTTGATTTCACACATCATGGGGTTTCATCACATTGTTCTTTTAACCACTTGTATGAAAGTTAAATCAAGTTCAATTTAATGACCTTGATTATCCACTTGTAAAAACAATCACTTTTCCTTTTCTTTTAACCACTTGTAAAAATCTAACACCTGTACGTTTTTCACACAAACATTTTTCAAGAAAAATATGACACTTGAAGGTTTTTATCAACAATACCACTTGTAAGTCAAAATATCATTGAACAACCACCACCAATCACAACTGTGATATTTCTCAAGAAAGATGCCGATTCCTACTCCCCAAATACCAACCTGGGAGTTCCGGCAAGTCAGGATTTTCAGTTAAAGAGATTTACCCAAGCCTGACGGTCCTTGGGTGATTTCGAGTCATCATCACTCGGTTTCTTTCCTTTCTTATTCTTTTCATAAAATTCCTTTACCCCTTTGACCTTCCCGTCAACCATTTTTCCAAAAATATTTTGAACTGTAGGGTTAAAGGCTTTTTCAACATCAAATTCTTTCTTTTCAGAAAAGAATTGATTTGAAATCTCAACTTTGCCAATTTTTTGCTTTAAATTTCCGTTTGATAATGGTGGAAAATTTTCATCATCCATTGTCGGAACGGAATTATCACTTTTTAGCTCAACATTTTGGCATTGATAACAGGTTCTCATCTCTTTTTTCTGAGCAACATCATTCTTCATTCCCTCTTGCTTCTTAGCAAGGAATTCTTTGTTCGTCGGCTTCCAGAATGAGCTCTTTTCCTCTTCTTCCGAACTTGCTCCTGAAACAAATTTAGTTTTTGGTTTAAAATTTTTTCATTTTTATAATTTTCTGGTGGAATAAAACCTAAACCTTTCTTTTTGAAATTACTGTTATGGTTTGGTTTCTTTCGAAAATCCAAACCAGAACTGTAACCTTTTTTCTTGTTTAATCTTTGTTGAACTCTTGAAGTGTATTTTTTAGGTTTTTCAGTAAGATTTACATCTTTTATTTAAGAAATATTAATTTCTGTTAATTTGAAAACCTTGTTAATCATTTCAGTTTTAACACTTCTTATTGGAAATTCTTCATCAGAATATAATTTGTCAGAATCATTCAAAGTATATGCTACTTTGAATGTTTCTTCATTCAAATTATTTTGTGACATCAGAAAATCTTTATTGTAAACCCTTTTGACTTGTGATTTCGAACTGTTGACAGATGAACTCGATGTTTCAGACTCAGTGTTAGGATCTGAGTTTGGATTGATTGTGATTTATGTTTGAATTAAGATGAACAATGAAAGAGTAGTGCAGCGGAATTTAAATGGAAACAAACTTTTCACAATCAAATAGGAGAATTGCTTTCAACACACATTTTCAACAATGAACCGAATGCTTAAATTTATTTCAAGATTCAATTACAATTGCATGTATGCTACAAACTCCCCCTCAGCCTGAGCTCAGTGATTTGTTCGTACATGAAGAAGATGGTGAAGAGCTAATAGAACAGTACAGGGTACTGTTCTATTTATAGACATGGACAAACCACTGAAGCATCTAAGCTGACCTCACCATGAAAGTGACATCTAGCCTCCTAACAAACTCTAACATCTGATCTATACAAAATCTGCTATGCTAACTACTGCCATACATTACATTTCATAATATAAACTAAACTACTGCTACATCCTTCCACTGATGTGAACCCAACAGTACTTGATATATCCAGCAAAGCTTGACCCATAGCAGTAGATTAAACAGCAGAGCTTTAGTCTTCCATCAGTCTTTGACTTGGGCAGCAGTTGTAGGTCAGCAGTTGTAATGATCAGTAGATTGGAGGTCAACAGATGTTGAAACCACTTTCAAGGGGAGAGACTTGATTACATAACTTTTGCTTATTCTGGATCCACTGCCCTGATCCAGTTTTGGCTTTAATTATATGTTCCTCTGATAGGGTTCAATCCCAACAATCTCCCCCTGGAACAGATAATGCCAAAACTCTTCATTATTGGAAGATATTTATTGCCTCATCAACAGTTCCCTTATTTGCCCTTTGAGTTGTAACTCAAAGGCTAAGGCATCTGTGTCATCATCATCCCTGTTAAGTGGTAGACCAAGGAGATCCTGCAAATCTTCAAGACTTTGGCCAAGTGCTTGTTCCCTTGTTATTTTCTTCACTTCTCCACTAGACTTGATTAGTGTCAGTACATGGGTTTGTTTGTCAGTTTTCCACTTTAGTACTTTTGAGTTTGGTGGGTTTCTAGGGAGATTTTTATTAGATGAGGTGTTTGGTGATGCTGACCTGTTAATGACTGACTGAGCAGTACTTGCAGGTTGATCCTATCCAAGAGTTTCTACAATCATCTTCTTAATGCCCTCTTTTACAAGGACATCACCTGCCATTAACTCTTGTATTGTTTCAGCATCCAACTGTTTTTGTTGCCTTCTTTTAAAGATGGCTGCACCAGCTGGAGCAGTGGCTCTCCTGATTTGCAGCTTTGGTGGTCTTGTTGAAACCTCTGCTTCAGGATAGTCAGGATTTTGTGGAGCATTAGGATCTGTCTTCCTTAATCTCTCCAAGCTTTTGTAGGTGGACCTGACTTTCTCTTCTTTCCATCTCAACACTTGATTCAAAGACCCATAATCAGCAGCAACTAATTCCTCTTTCATTCTCCTCAGCTCTACCTTTTTATCAGGTACATTCTATTTGTACTTTGCCCAATCAGGAGGAGTATGTTTGACTTTGTTCTTAATCATGTCTTGAATCCTGGCTGCTTCACTTTCCAGCTTAGGAATGGTCCAGTCTTTATACATCTATCTTTCTCCTTTGTATTTCTTTGGGCCACGATATTTTCAACATAATCTTTTCTCAGGGATTCATCTGCCTTTTCTGATATCTGCTGACACACATTCTTTGCAAATTGTTCCAAAGATCTGACTTATGTGAGCAAGAATTGGTAGTTCTGTTGAATTTCTCTATCAGATTTCCCTTGTGTATTTCTTTTTTAGATATCCTCTGCTTGTTGAGCCTTAATTTTCAAATATTCTTCAAATACTGTTAGGCCTGGGATATCCTCCAACTGATGGCAAACTCCTTTTAGCAGGATCATCCTCATAATAGAAGGATTTGATCTCTTCTCTGTCTGCTATAAGCTCAAGAGGAAATTGAACACCTGCAGGTGCTAATAGCTTTTGAAACTGAGCTGATGAGAGAGGAACAGGGTTTGGTAGTGTAACAAGTGATAGGGATTTTGAAGATGTTGTTGGTGGTTAAGTGCCATCATCTTTCAGGATTAACATTCTCCTTTTTGGTTGAGGAGAGGCTGATGATGCTTTGGGTGGATCAATGGTGGTGATTTGAGTGGAAGTGATTTGTGATTGACTAATAACAGATGTTGTAACATCTGATGTCTTCTGCTTTTTGGCAGGAGGAGATGGTGGTGAGGCTGTTTTTGGTGGTGAAGTGATTTTTGGTGGTGATGGTGGTAAGGCAGTGGTTGTGGTGTGTGTTGAAGAGATGGCAGGTGTTTGGCTGACAGTTGTTGAAACTACTGAAGTATCAGCAGTTGTTGATACAACAGGTGTTATAACAACTGTTTGGGTGGAAGATTGATGTTGGGGGCTTTTGGACGATGGTTTGGGAGTATGCTTTGTGGGTATGGATGGTATGGATTTGGGTTCCCTCACTTTTCTAGTGGGATTTCTTTTTGGCACAAGATTTTGAACATCCTCTGGCTCAGAACAACCCTGCGCATTCAGCTCCATATAAGCTCTTTTCTCCTTATTCCACCTTGACATGTCCTTTGCCGCTCTGTCCCTTTTTACACTTGCTAGTGCTTTAGGAAGTGCATTTGTGGTAACATCAATCTTTTTGCTACCATCTGGCAAGGGAATCTTTTTAGTTATAGCATCCTTTTCTGGTTCAAAGTAAAGACCATCATCTATTCCCTTCTTCTTCCACTCCTGGATTTTCTCCCCCATTTTGGCATTATCTAGGGGTAGTTGATCAATGAAGAGAACAGTTGGAAGAGCAGTGCCAATGGTTTTCAAAATGTGGGCCTTTATAGCCTTGATATCTGCTTGGGTAATTTTTGAACCTGGACTCCATTATGTTTCTCAGCTCTTGTACATGTATTGCATGTTGCTGATCAGCCATTTGTTTTTGTTGTTGGAGAAAAGGTTGAAATAGATTCCATAACTCATCTGCAGCAGGTGCTTGTGGTGGAGCAGGTGCTTGAGGTAGAACAACAGTGGATTGTACCTTTTGAACTTTCAACAACTGTTGCAGCATTTCTTTGATTTCTGCAACAGAGGTATCCAGTTTTTCAACTCTATCTGTCAATTCTGGGTACTTTAAACCATCACCCAACTTAATGGGATCATCTGATTTCCCACTATCAGTGGTTGTAACAGTGGTTGATGTGGGGAGTGTACTCCAAACATTAACCACTGATGCCCCTTTTTCTTGGTTCTGGGGACTTCTTCCCTCAACACTTGATAACCTTTTGATGGTACCAGTGGTCAAAACAAACTCACTAGTGGTTTTTAGAGGTGCTATAGAAGGAATTGCCTCCAAGGAAGTCTTATTGATGTAACCACTGTCCAAATGTAAACCAGTGGGTTCAACACTTGTAGTGACTGCTTCACTTGGACTACCACCAAGAGTTACTTGTAACTCAAGGGGTGTAACCTCCTCAGGTCTTGTTGGTGGGTTAGCTATGATTGATACATCAGACCTAGTCATTTGTTGAAGTATGTTCTCATTGATAGGTGAGTGAGAAGGACTGGTTTGTGCCTGGTTCAGATCAATAGCATCCAACAATATTTAGTTGGTGGGGGAATTGTGGAGGTGAGGTTGGGTGTAGAAAGAGAATTGGCCCCGGACATTGGGCTGTGGATGATGGAAGCAAGTGATTCCAGAGTATCATATTGTGGTGTCCCTATTTGTACAACATGTTCTTTTTGAGAAGAAGCAGGAGGAGTTTCAGCCATAGGTTGAGATATTTCTACCAACTGCTGTGAGGAAGTAGCGGCAGTGGTTTCTTGTGACATTTGTGCTGTCACTGGCAGTTGCTCTGGTATCTCATCCTCCAGAGTTGCCTTTTTGGTAGGTTTGGGGGGGTTTTTGAGTTTTCTTTTGTTTTGGCTTTTTGTGGATTGTAGGTGTGGGTTTCAAAACAGTTGTTTTGCTGCTTTGATCACCTTGAGCAGTGGGCTCAGCAGCAGATACCTGAGGAGCAGTGGTAGCTGCTAAATTCTGCTCAGGCACCTCTGCTTGTATTTTGCAAGGTGTTGATATTCTTGTGAAAGTTTCAGCAGTTAAGCTGTTTATTTGAAAAGATTCACCTTGTTTTATTGCAGAAGCATCATCCTTACTAAATTTCTTTTCAAAATAATAGCTTAAAAATCTTGGAAAAAGTAAGAATGGCTTTTTATCAACATTTTTAACCAAATCATTAAATATTTCCTGGGAATAATTGAAATTTTCTTCTTGAAGAATAGCATACCCCAGGTTTTGAATCTTTAATGGTATCTCACTAAAAGAAGTGGTTTTGTTTGAAACACATAATAACAGGGTATGAAATAAAAATCTTGTTGCAGGAGGGAAGAACCCTTTTTGTAAGGTATCCCTCTTCATCATTGAATGTAACGACCGCTTTTTCGTCTTAATAAATTAAGTTACAAGGGTAATTGGAGGACTTCAAAATAATAACATTAATGCATACTTTTGACAAAAATTGGGCATGACCCGTCCGTAAAGCGGATATACCCCTGTTTAAACATAAGAAAGACAAATACCATTCTACGACTTGTTCGACAAGACACGACTAAAAACCTAGACATAAAGCGTTAAAGTATATGTCTACTAACAAGTTGTACAAAATAAAAACTTTGACCCAAAACATTAGTGCAACTAGCGGAAGCGCTTGGTATGACATATCATGAACATGTGCTCGCTCCGTTTCTCCAAGTCGCCTAAATCGAGGATTACCTACATTCAACAACAAGCTTTATAAAGTTAGTCATAAAAATCTATTTCGCTTACAATACTAACATTTTAGTTCCATTCACTTACATACTTTCATTTCTTTTACGCATTCAACTACCCAATTAATTGGGTAACGGCATATACTCTCATAATGAGAATCAAGCATACCACTTACGACCCGGTAACATCAGGTTAATTGCTTTCAACATAAATCTTTCGTTCTCCTCGTATAACGGATTGAACTCCATACATTCGTTATTGCATTCACGACCACCCGTTCATAACGGATGGTACCTTATCCTTACTCGACTTGTTCAACTTGAACCGGTCGACTTGCATAGCTTATCATACCCTTTGTTAGCATAACCAAATCCGCAAGGGATTTGCTATTTCGCATCCACTACAACATAACTTCTAAAACCTTTTTCGACATAAACTCTTACATCTAACCAATCTTTATCCATAAGGAATTGCACGAATCGTATTATCAAATAATAACATTCAATATCATTCATAAATCTACTAGTAGAGTAACTAAAGTTCAAAAGAACTTACCGCGATCTTGAGATACTTGTGCCTTCGAGTGACTTGCGCCTTCTTCCTTCTTCGTGCCTATATGTCATAATCCCATACTTTAGCTTTCAAAAGCATTACTTTCACAATCCTTATAGTACATTATGGTGTCTACTAATCACATACGCCATTATCATAAAGAAGTTGCATTGACTTAACAAGTATTCATGTAAAAGCCATAATTAAACTCACTTAGGCATTTCATCGAACACATTGTGTGCGTATCACAAGTTTAGCATAATGTACAAGCATCTTAAGCAGAATTTCCCTAGGTCACTCATTGATTAACATAAACATCCATAATTCCATATCTTGCCATCCTAACTATGAACACATAGTTTTAACAACAATTACTTATCAATATTTCATCAACACATTGCCTAAATCATTAACACCATGCTAGTTTGAATATAGGGTTTCACAATATCTAATCATCCTATGATATGCAAATGGGTTTTTATTTCAAATCATTAATGCTTACAATTTCAAGCATAATTGCGACTCCTATATGCTATTACATCATGTATTCACATCAATATTCACATAAAAATCACTGATTTCACATAACACAATTCATCAACTAGCATTAAAACATGAAATTCGACTTACTTGCTACTTGTAACACTTAAAGGGTCATGATTCCTAGCTCATGCATCGAAAATTCAGACTTTTACTCCTTCAATTTTGTGGAATTTTAGAGAACTAGGGTTCCCTTGGTCTCTCTCTCTCATTCGAACGTACCAGCCAGGAAACAAGTTCTGGCCCCCCCCCCCTTTTTTTTATCAAAATCTAATTACACATTTTCACTTTTAGTCCCTTAGCTATTAAAGTGTGTCCAAATGGTTATTTCTCATACTAACTTGATTCCTTTTATTTACATAAGGAGTTCTAATTTATTATTACTTGTAAAACTTTCGAAATGGTAAGAATTTATATTTCACCATTCTTTATTATTAACACTTCCCATTTAGACTATTTCATTATGTCAAACGAGATTTGGGGTGTTACAAGTCTACCCCCCTTAAAAGGGGTTTCGTCCCCGAAACCTTTCTGATTCCAACTAGACCAATTCTACCATTTCTTTTTCATCTATTCATTCACGATACTTACTACGACCTAGATACATTCGGGATCTTAGCAAAAAGTTCCATTTATGCACACATATTTGTATGCATTGTCCCTCCATTCTTAAATTAAGTAAATTACTTTCATAATCGCACATAAGTCAGAATCTGATCCAGAGCTCTTATTAGTGTCGTTTTCACCTTATAATGCTAGTTCCTAGCGTACATCATTACTAGCGGTTCGTTCATTGAAATTTATTTCAAATGTATACTATTGGTCGTACAAGCCTATGTTTACGGCTCGTTTCTATCTTTCTAACTCAACATAACATATTCATAAATTTTCTAACGAAAATAATTTGATTTATTTCATTCCACTTACGTATCATACACAATATAATTCATTATTGTAACCATAAGGAAACCCTATCATCCCATTACTAACATTCTTCTAATTACTTTCTTATTCATATGAGGGCTTAGCATATCATTATACGCATACTATAAACATTTAATGACTTAGTAGTATTAAAACAAAACTACCCTCTTCCTAATTACTTTTTCATGCTTACTATGAGCATAAGGTATCGTTCTATGGTTACTACTGTTACTTGAACTAATAAAACCTTTTGAGTTTAGCCTCAAATTTAATCCTTCGCAACACTTTATTATTTGCTCTTTGCATGAACTACTTATTATACTAACCTCGACTCTATTGCATAAATCAGTTATCCGTGAGCCGGATCGATCCACTTCTTTATATGTACCTTCCGTACCAGAGTTGGTCTCATCCATTCATGAAATATGCTCTCACTCGTGAGCATCCTTCCAGTAGCTTTACTACTATCACCTCTCTAAGAATTCCTTCATATTTATAGGTCATTTTGCCAACTTTCGCAGTTTGACCTTTCAAGGTCAGCCTAACACCCCTTACTTATTATGGTCGTATCGAGGTACACGTTCGCACTTTATACTTGCATACTTGCAAGTACTTCATTTATTTCATTTGACCTTTCGGAAGTCTAATTGTAAATACATTCTCACATATGGGTATCAGTTATCCTATTCTGACACACCATTTTCTAGTCGAGCCCTATGCTTCTATTAAAAATATAATCTTTTTATACCTATCTGGCGCGAGTCTGAACCCCTGACTCGTCATTCATACTTTGCGACGGTTAATACTTCCCAAACTGTGACAATGCATGCCCATACATTATGCTCACCTATAAGTAATAAACTTGACAAGTCGAACATTAAGTACCGGGTTCAAATGGTGATCGCCATTTGACCCGTATGACTCATTTGAGTTTCGTTTCTAGTTTCTATTCTTATTCGTTTAATCCATCTTCATTTACGGATTCGAACTTTTAATTCATTACCCTTCATTCTTACTGGTTTGATCCGTGATTGCTTACGGATTCAACTTTTCATTCTTATCCTTCTTTCTTTCTTATATTGATCCGTTCCTTTAAGAATCGTTAGACCCCTTTTGCTAGCTTGACCGGACATAAGTGAGGTGATTCTCATGATTTTCTCGAGCTTCGGTCAATACATGTCCATCGCTTAATATACCATTTCCATTTGTTTGTTCACCGTAATAGGTGTTAATTCACCTACGTTCTCTAACATGTCTTTTACTAATGAGTATTCTACTTTACACGTTGTAATTCTTACGTAATACTTCCAGTATTTGTAAGTGATTATTATTCACTGACTTCTACAATATAACCTTTTAAGGTCAACCACCACCCAGTACTTTTGTATATAAGTATTGTAGTACGGGTTGTTCTTATTTTCAATTCGAACACACTTACAAAGCGCCTTTAGCGAACATCTGAGCTATTATCCTTTCCATACCTTTCATTAACATTACCAAGTTCTCATTTATTTATACGTTCCACTTAATTTCAATTATTCTAACACGCATACATCTTTATGCAAATACATTCGAAGCGATTGCAATTTCACCTTCCTATAGCGTCCATGTTCATGCTTACTTTATTACTTCCTCTTAACCCTTTTTGCCATCCATGCTCAAGTAAATTGACGGATTCTCATCCTTACATATCAGTACTTTCGTAATATCATTAGTTTATGTGAGCATATATACGATTGTTCACTTTCTTTCTATTCATACTTTAATCGACTTTCGTTAGTAGAATTTTGTATAAGTGAGTCGTTCATTAATAGTTATCTCATTTCAATTCCATACAACTAACTATCATCCGTCATAACACGTAATTCACCTAGTATGTAACACATTAACTCTTTACTTAAACGATTGTGTCTAATGGCCATCTTATGATATCCCTATACTGTTGACCTTCAGAAAGTCAACTGTCTCGTTTACACACTTCAAACCTTTGAACATGTATTCATCTAAATATGGTAGGTCATAATAACAATATCTTGTGTATCTCATACTTGTATTGTACGATAGGTACAGTTTATTTGATCCTCTAAACAATACATATATATACATTCACATACATGTATTTTCACATGCTAATGCTCCATGATTCTACAATTAGCAATTTCATTCGGAACATCCATATAACATAATTTGAACATATCCTTTACTAATTAGCTCGTATGATTCACATTTAGCACATATTCGCCCCTTAATCATACTAAAGCAAATCATTAAATACACATAAACATCACACCATTCATGTACAAGGTACAAGCCTTTAATGCATAATTTTATCAAAGCATACATTCATCTGAATTTTCATACGAATTCCTGCTCCACTTTATACATTCGTCATTCATTTCATGCTATTCCATATGTTACATTCGACTTTTATAAATTTTACCTTATCGCCGAAGATCTATATAACTTTACATAACTTATTATATCTTCTTATAACTTGACAGAAACATAAAACGGGCATTTCTGAGAAGTATGGGAACCTAAATCATAATTTACAAGCTTCAGTACATCATAGTTCATTAGTCCGTATTCACTTCATTCGCATTCTCATATTTTAGACTTTACTCACTTTTTAAACTTTCAGCATTCATTCATGTCATTCGACACTTTACTTTTTACCTTTACAAATTTCTTTCCATCGTAACCACTAATTGTGGTTACATGTAATGCCCATAAATTTAAAAATCATTAACCACTAAGAAAACCCTAATTAAGACACCCAAGTAATTCTGCACTAACCCTAAAATTTTCGAAACAATCGGAATCAGGATCAGGGCCCCTAAAACTCAGGGGGGGTAAAACCTAGTTGACGATTATCTTTATAATTCGTTGTCTGAATTAAAATTTCCTGCGAAACCAACTCAGCTAAGCTACTTAGACACGAAGCAACCTAGGCTAGAATGTAGACCCGTCGCGCCACGCGACGGGTACACAAGTCTCTTTCGCGTGGCGCGAAGGAGACTATTTTCCAGCTATAAATAGTCGGGTCTGGGACTTGATTTCTGGCACAAAATCGACGGAAAAACTCACAATATACGCTGAGTTATAGTTCAATTACTACACAAACACACACTAATCTCGAAACGCTGCCGCAATCAGGGTAATAACTCGATCGCTATTACGATTCAACATCCGATCGATTATAACTATCCGACGATTGTCCGAGTGCTGCTCAAATTGAGCTTATACTTTATTGTTCATCGTGATTTCGACTTGAATATTTGAGTGCTGTTCGAATTCGGACTATGCTCTGTTATTCGTTGTGAATCCGATCGAATTATT
This sequence comes from Helianthus annuus, assembly GCF_002127325.2. NCBI lineage: Eukaryota > Viridiplantae > Streptophyta > Magnoliopsida > Asterales > Asteraceae > Helianthus > Helianthus annuus. The sequence continues at coordinate 25,540,257 of NC_035435.2, read as the reverse complement.
AAGTATTATACTTTTTCGTTTGTCGATAATTCGATAAATGAGTTGAAGTATTGCACTTGTTAATTGTTGTGAAGGTTTAATCTCGTGAATTGACGTAAATGCTGTATTAAGTTACTAACCTAGTTTGTGTGCATGTTATTTAAATTAGGTTAAAAGATTAATCAGTAGTCTAAACTCTGCCCGTATAAATCTAAAACATTAGCACAAGGTAGCTTCACTTTGGAATTATTAAGGTACGGATCCTTACCCCACTCTTTATTGCTTCATATTCAAATTGTTATAAAACCACTAAATTACTATATCTGTTAAAATTCCTCACGTCTTTGATTATCGATTCATTTGACAGTCCGTTCGATTCCTATCCTAATCATTTGATTTAGCTTTCGTGTCATGCGATAGTATTATGTTATACTCATTATCGCATGTTCCAATATATGTTCCGTTTTGTTATGAAAATAAGTTTTATAAGTTATGTGAATAAGACCATTTGTACTCTGATACCCTGAGTATTGCTTCTCGTGGAGTGTCCCACGAGCATGTTGTTGTGGCATCAACATCATGTGCTCCATCCGTGACGGAGAGATCAGTTCACGGCGTCTCTTGAGTACAAGTGTGGTACATAAGGCTATTAGGAGGCGTATGGATTGATCCTAGGATTTAAGTATAAGTATAAGGAGGTGGATAACGGGTATGCCAATTCGCCATCTCATGTGATAATTATGCAGGAGTAGCTACCTGTGTATTGTCACGTTTTAAGTTTGCTCATGGGTACATCCGTAAGATACGATTATGAAATTATGTTCTTGCATCGTATCATTTCCGCATAAAGTTCCATCCGGATAAGATTTCATATAAAGCGTTATTTGTTATTGAGCCTAAAATTCCGTACTGAGCATTCGGCTCATTCCGTAAACTTTTTGTATATATACAGGTCCACAGGTTACTTTGGGAGGGGAAAAGAGAGAAGAATAAAGCCTAGGAATAAATCTTAAGATATTAGTTGATTAAGATGAATGTCTCCGCTTGTATATTAATCTTAATTTTAATAGTCTTGTGGTTGTATCCTTATCAAATAAATAAATGGAATTATGACTTTTGTTTATGTTACCGTTATTGTGACACGTCAGCCCTTCCGGGTTGGGGTGTTACAGCTATGGTATCAGAGCAAAGGCTCTTTCCTGTAGAAAACGTGAAGATAGTAATTAAGACCTGTGAGGAATGGGTAGATATCTATGATAGGATTCAACTTGATCTGTTATTTGGTTTAACTCCTATGTCTATTCTTATAGATGCCTCCTCGTCGTCCGCCACATAGGAATACTCGTACTAACCATGAACGTAACAACACTTCTTCGAATGAGACTCCAGTTGATCCAAACATAATTAATGCTATCAACCAGGCTGTTGCTGGGTTGCTTCCAAACCTTGTTGCTCAAACAGCTGAGGCCGTTATTCAACAAACTCTTCATCCAGAACGCACTAACACTAATCCAACCTCTGGTGGTGAAACTCGTGAGAATACCACTAACAATATTACTTATAGTATAGACATATGGATTAGTAAATTCCAAAAACAAAAGCCGAAATCCTTTAGTCACGCTACTCATCCAGTCGAAGCAAGAAACTGGATAGCTCATGTTGAAAAGATCTTCGGAGTTCTTGGAGTTCCGGAGCAATACAAAGTTAGACTGGCTACCTACAAATTTGAAGATGACGCACAAACTTGGTGGGAAGGATATAAGCAAGTCAAAGGAGGGGATGATTTTGACGCTAATCTTTCATGGGTCGATTTTCGTAATATCTTTTACGACAAGTATTTTTCGACCGCTGATAAAGAAGCTTATATAAGGGAGTATGCAGTAATTCGACAGGGGAGTGATGAACCAGCCTCTGAGTTCATTACTCGATTTTCAAGGTTGGCTAGTATTGTAGGAGATGTTGCAGGATCAGCAGAAGTCCAGGCAGAAAAATGCAAGTGGGCAGTTAATGATCGAATTTGGAAATCGATCATGTACATGAAATTTAAGGATATCACCGAAGTTGCTGATGCAATCAAAACTTTTGAATTCGAAAGAAAAGAATTCCTATCTCAAACTGGGGAATCTGAAGAATCAATTCGTTCTCTATACCCTAATCTATTCTCGCAATAGAATTTTAGTCAAGTAACGGTAAATCTTGCTCTTTGACATATGTTCATTCGTTTCTGTTTACGGTCATTTACGCTTTACCTTATGTAAATATATTTTAGCTATGACTAAGCATAACTATGTAGGAAATGTCAGTACTAATAGTCACTTTAAGTATCTGTAAGTCTCTATTGACTTTTCGTACGGTAAGATATTTTATTAAGATACGTTATAAAAGGACCATTAGGGCACATATATAAGGTAATTGACAAGTATAGTCATGACCTTAGCTATGAATTTCAGATACCCATGTGTGGTTAGGAAATTCTGGTTATATAAGTTAGTAACTCTGCTAGGAAAGTTTTGTTTCTGTTACTTATGCAATAGGTTATATTCTTATTTGAAAAATTTCGAGGACGAAATTTCTTTTAAGGGGGTAATAGTTGTAATGCCCATAAATTTAAAAATCATTAACCACTAAGAAAACCCTAATTAAGACACCCAAGTAATTCTGCACTAACCCTAAAATTTCCGAAACAATCGGAATCAGGATCAGGGCCCCTAAAACTCGGGGGGGGGGGGGGTAAAACCTAGTTGACGATTATCTTTATAATTCGTTGTCTGAATTAAAATTTCCTGCAAAACCAACTCAGCTAAGCTACTTAGACACGAAGCAACCTAGGCTAGAAAGTAGACCCGTCGCGCCACGCGACGGGTACACAAGTCTCTTTCGCGTGGCGCGAAGGAGACTATTTTCCAGCTATAAATAGTCGGGTCTGGGACTTGATTTCTGGCACAAAATCGACGGAAAAACTCACAATATACGCTGAGTTATAGTTCAATTACTACACAAACACACACTAATCTCGAAACGCTGCCGCAATCAGGGTAATAACTCGATCGCTATTACGATTCAACATCCGATCGATTATAACTATCCGACGATTGTCCGAGTGCTGCTCAAATTGAGCTTATACTTTATTGTTCATCGTGATTTCGACTTGAATATTTGAGTGCTGTTCGAATTCGGACTATGCTCTGTTATTCGTTGTGAATCCGATCGAATTATTAAGTATTATACTTTGTCGTTTGTCGATAATTCGATAAATGAGTTGAAGTATTGCACTTGTTAATTGTTGTGAAGGTTTAATCTCGTGAATTGACGTAAATGCTGTATTAAGTTACTAACCTAGTTTGTGTGCATGTTATTTAAATTAGGTTAAAAGATTAATCAGTAGTCTAAACTCTGCCCGTATAAATCTTAAACATTAGCACAAGGTAGCTTCACTTTGGAATTATTAAGGTACGGATCCTTACCCCACTCTTTATTGCTTCATATTCAAATTGTTATAAAACCACTAAATTACTATATCTGTTAAAATTCCTCACGTCTTTGATTATCGATTCATTTGACAGTCCGTTCGATTCCTATCCTAATCATTTGATTTAGCTTTCATGTCATGCGATAGTATTATGTTATACTCATTATCGCATGTTCCAATATATGTTCCGTTTTGTTATGAAAATAAGTTTTATAAGTTATGTGAATAAGACCATTTGTACTCTGATACCCTGAGTATCGCTTCTCGTGGAGTGTCCCACGAGCATGTTGTTGTGGCATCAACATCATGTGCTCCATCCGTGACGGAGAGATCAGTTCACGGCGTCTCTTAAGTACAAGTGTGGTACATAAGGCTATTAGGAGGCGTATGGATCGATCCTAGGATTTAAGTATAAGTATAAGGAGGTGGATAACGGGTATGCCAATTCGCCATCTCATGTGATAATTATGCAGGAGTAGCTACCTGTTTATTGTCACGTTTTAAGTTTGCTCATGGGTACATCCGTAAGATACGATTATGAAATTATGTTCTTGCATCGTATCATTTCCGCATAAAGTTCCATCCGGATAAGATTTCATATAAAGCGTTATTTGTTATTGAGCCTAAAATTCCGTACTGAGCATTCGGCTCATTCCGTAAACTTTTTGTATATATACAGGTCCACAGGTTACTTTGGGAGGGGAAAAGAGAGAAGAATAAAGCCTAGGAATAAATCTGAAGATATTAGTTGATTAAGATGAATGTCTCCGCTTGTATATTAATCTTAATTTTAATAGTCATGTGGTTGTATCCTTATCAAATAAATAAATGGAATTATGACTTTTGTTTATGTTACCGTTATTGTGACACGTCAGCCCTTCCGGGTTGGGGTGTTACATTACATATATCATGTTAGGTCTTACATGGACCCTAAATAAACATTGAAGTGGCTTTCAGAAAGTACTTTTGGCTAAAACATGAAAAACATAAAAAATTTGGCGGACCAGCTTAACACAATTTCATGTTTCCATTTAATACAAATCATAAGCTTTCCATATAACACATACTTCGACTTTTGTTTACTACACTTGTAATCGTACAATTCAAAATCTTGATCACCTAAGTCTCATTATTCAACTTATGTTATTCACATCGTTACCTTTAATTCTTTACGAATTCTTTTTCGTGGTGATCACGGATTGTGATCATAAGTATCTTATCCCTATGTTTATAAGGATCTTATATCATTATCTAAATGTCTTTTAGATCATACAAAAATCTTAATCATGAAAAACAAGCAAAACAACAATTTTCAGCAAATCGCATTTCTAACAGCCGTCGGCGACGGCTTTGACTTCCGTCGGCGACGGGTTCTAAAAAGTGGCCGTCACCCATTTTGGCCGTAGACAGCGAGTTAGTGCGTCGGATCAATGGGGGGCGTCGGCGACGGCATGGAAGCCCGTCGGCGAGGGCCCTTCCTTTGTTGAAATACTGAAAAAAAAAATTTGCCCAGACACAGCTGTGTTGATTATCTGAGTACAATGTCACACAGTTGTGTCAGCCTTGCTATACACCCTAATCTTAGCAACAAGCATCAATGGTCGGCACAACTGTGTCACTTAACGACACAACTGTGTGCGACACCAGATCTGATATAACCTAATGTTTAACTCCCATTATTACTATTTCACATACTTAACTTAAATATTTATAATAAACACACTATACAAACTTATATTAAATAAAAACTTAAAATTTTACCTCACTGGCGATCTCGGAGCGAGCACACTTTTACACGAGCCGTCGGTTTGAGTTCAAGCACTATTACTCTTGCTCGAATCCCTCAAACCTAGGCTCTGATACCAACTTGTAACGACCGCTTTTTCTTCTTAATAAATTAACTTACAAGGGTAATTGGAGGACTTCAAAATAATAACATTAATGCATACTTTTGACAAAAATTGGGCATGACCCGTCCGTAAAGAAGATATACCCTTGTTTTAAACATAAGAAAGACAAATACCATTCTACGACTTGTTCGACAAGACACGACTAAAAACCTAGACATCAAGCGTTAAAGTATATGTCTACTAACAAGTTGTACAAAATAAAAACTTTGACCCAAAACATTAGTGCAACTAGCGGAAGCGCTTGGTATGACATATCATGAACATGTGCTCGCTCCGTTTCTCCAAGTCGCCTAAATCGAGGATTACCTACATTCAACAACAAGCTTTATAAAGTTAGTCATAAAAATCTATTTCGCTTACAATACTAACATTTTAGTTCCATTCACTTACATACTTTCATTTCTTTTACGCATTCAACTACCCAGTTAATTGGGTAACGGCATATACTCTCATAATGAGATTCAAGCATACCACTTACGACCCGGTAACATCGGGTTAATTGCTTTCAATATAAATCTTTCGTTCTACCCGTATAACGGATTGAACTCCATACATTCGTTATTGCATTCACGACCACCCGTTTAAAACGGATGGTACCTTATCCTTACTCGACTTGTTCAGCTTGAACCGGTCGACTTGCATAGCTTATCATACCCTTTGTTAGCATAACCAAATCCGCAAGGGATTTGCTATTTCGCATCCACTACAACATAACTTCTAAAACCTTTTTCGACATAAACTCTTACATCTAACCAATCTTTATCCATAAGGAATTGCACGAATCGTATTATCAAATAATAACATTCAATATCATTCATAAATCTACTAGTAGAGTAATTAAAGTTCAAAAGAACTTACCACGATCTTGAGATACTTGTGCCTTCGAGTGACTTGCGCCTTCTTCCTTCTTCGTGCCTATATGTCATAATCCCATACTTTAGCTTTCAAAAACATTACTTTCACAATCCTTATAGTACATTATGGTGTCTACTAATCACATACGCCATTATCATAAAGAAGTTGCATCGACTTAACAAGTATTCATGTAAAAGCCATAACTAAACTCACTTAGGCATTTCATCGAACACATTGTGTGCGTATAACAAGTTTAGCATAATGTACAAGCATCTTAAGCACAATTTCCCTAGGTCACTCATTGATTAACATAAACATCCATAATTCCATATCTTGCCATCCTAACTATGAACACATAGTTTTAACAACAATTACTTATCAATATTTCATCAACACATTGCCTAAATCATTAACACCATGCTAGTTTGAATATAGGGTTTCACAATATCTAATCATCCTATGATATGCAAATGGGTTTTTATTTCAATTCATTAATGCTTACAATTTCAAGCATAATTTCGACTCCCATATGCTATTACATCATGTATTCACATCAAATTTCACATAAAAATCACTGATTTCACATAACACAAATCATCAACTAGCATTAAAACATGAAATTCGACTTACTTGATACTTGTAACACTTAAAAGGTCATGATTCCTAACTCATGCATCGAAAATTCAGACTTTTACTCCTTCAATTTTGTGGAATTTTGGAGAACTAGGGTTCCCTTGGTCTCTCTCTCTCGTTCGAATGTACCAGCCAGGAAACAAGTTCTGGCCCTTTTTTTTATCAAAATCTAATTACACATTTTCACTTTTAGTCCCTTAACTATTAAAGTGTGTCCAAATGGTTATTTCTCATACTAACTTGATTCCTTTTATTTACATAAGGAGTTCTAATTTATTATTACTTGTAAAACTTTCGAAATAGTAAGAATTTATATTTCACCATTCTTTATTATTAACACTTCCCATTTAGACTATTTCATTATGTCAAACGAGATTTGGGGTGTTACAAGTCTACCCCCCTTAAAAGAGGTTTCGTCCCCGAAACATTTCTCATTCCAACTAGACCAATTCTACCATTTCTTTTTCATCTATTCATTCACGATACTTACTACGACCTAGATACATTCGGGATCTTGGCAAAAAGTTTCATTTATGCACACATATTTGTACGCATTGTCCCTCCATTCTTAAATTAAGTAAATTACTTTCATAATCGCATATAAGTCAGAATCTGATCCAAAGCTCTTATTAGGGTCGTTTTCACCTTATAATGCTAGTTCCTAGCGTACATCATTACTAGCGGTTCGTTCATTGAAATTTATTTCAAGTGTATACTATTGGTCGTACAAGCCTATGTTTACGGCTCGTTTCTATCTTTCTAACTCAACATAACATATTCATAAATTTGCTAACGAAAATAATTTGATTTATTTCATTCCACTTACTTATCATACACAATATAATTCATTATTGTAACCATAAGGAAACCCTATCATCCCATTACTAACATTCTTCTAATTACTTTCTTATTCATATGAGGGCTTAGCATATCATTATACGCATATTATAAACATTTAATGACTTAGTAGTATTAAAACAAAACTACCCTCTTCCTAATTACTTTTTCATGCTTACTTTGAGCATAAGGTATCGTTCTATGGTTACTACTGTTACTTGAACTAATTAAACCTTTTGAGTTTAGCCTCAAATTTAATCCTTCACAACACTTTATTATTAGCTCTTTGCATGAACTACTTATTATACTAACCTCGACTCTATTGCATAAATCAGTTATCCGTGAGCCGGATCGATCCACTTCTTTATATGTACCTTCCGTACCAGAGTTGGTCTCATCCATTCATGAAATATGCTCTCACTCGTGAACATCCTTCCACTAGCTTTACTACTATCACCTCTCTAAGAATTCCTTCATATTTATAGGTCATTTTGCCAACTTTCGCAGTTTGACCTTTCAAGGTCAGCCTAACACCCCTTACTTATTGTGGTCGTATCGAGGTACACGTTCGCACTTTATACTTGCATACTTGCAAGTACTTCATTTATTTCATTTGACCTTTCGGAAGTCTAATTGTAAATACATTCTCACATATGGGTATCAGTTATCCTATTCTGACACACCATTCTCTAGTCGAGCCCTATGCTTCTATTAAAAATATAATCTTTTTATACCTATCTGGCGCGAGTCAGAACCCCTGACTCGTCATTCATACTTTGTGACGGTTAATACTTCCCAAACTGTGACAATGCATGCCCATACATTATGCTCACCTATAAGTAATAAACTTGACAAATCGAACATTAAGTACCGGGTTAAATGGTGATCTCCATTTGACCTGTATAACTCATTTGAGTTTCGTTTCTAGTTTCTATTCTTATTCGTTTAATCTATCTTCATTTACGGATTCGAACTTTTAATTCATTGCCCTTCATTCTTACTGGTTTGATCCGTGATTGCTTAGGGATTCGACTTTTCATTCTTATCCTTCTTTCTTTCTTATATTGATCCGTTCCATTAAGAATTGTTAGACCCCTTTTGTAGCTTGACCGGACATAAGTGAGGTGATTCTCATGATTTCTCGAGCTTCGTTCAGTAGATGTCCATCGCTTAATATACCATTTCCATTTGTTTGTTCACCGTAATAGGTGTTAATTCACCTACGTTCTCTAACATGTCTATTACTAATGAGTACTCTACTTTACACATTGTAATTCTTACGTAATACTTCCAGTATTTGTAAGTGATTATTATTCACTGACTTCTACAATATAACCTTTTAAGGTCAACCACCACCCAGTACTTTTGTATATAAGTATTGTAGTAAGGGTTGTTCTTATTTTCAATTCGAACACACTTACAAAGCGCCTTTAGCTAACATCTGAACTATTATCCTTTCCATACCTTTCATTAACATTACCAAGTTCTCATTTATTTATACGTTCCACTTAATTTCAATTATTCTAACACGCATACATCTTTATGCAAATACATTCGAAGCGATTGCAATTTCACCTTCCTATAGCGTCCATGTTCATGCTTACTTTATTACTTCCTCTTAACCCTTTTTGCCATCCATGCTCAAGTAAATTGATGGATTCCCATCCTTACATATCAGTACTTTCGTAATATCATTAGTTTATGTGAGCATATATACGACTATTCACTTTCTTTCTATTCATACGTTAATCGACTTTCGTTAGTAGAATTTTGTATAAGTGAGTCGTTCATTAATAGTTATCTCATTTCAATTCCATACAACTAACTATCATCCGTCATAACACGTAATTCACCTAGTATGTAACACATTAACTCTTTACTTAAACGATTGTGTCTAATGGCCATCTTATGATATCCCTATACTGTTGACCTTCAGAAAGTCAACTCTCTCGTTTACACACTTCAAACCTTTGAACATGTATTCATCTAAATATGGTAGGTCATAATAACAATATCTTGCGTATCTCATACTTGTATTGTACGACAAGTACAGTTTATGTGATCCTCTAAACAATACATATATATACATTCACATACATGTATTTTCACATGCTAATGCTCCATGATTCTACAATTAGCAATTTCATTCGGAACATCCATATAACATAATTTGAACATATCCTTTACTAATTAGCTCGTATGATTCACATTTAGCACATATTCGCCCCTTAATCATACTAAAGCAAATCATTAAATACACATAAACATCACACTATTCATGTACAAGGTATACAGAAGCAAATCATTAATAGTTATCTCATTTCAATTCCATACAACTAATTATCATCCGTCATCTCTTTGCGTATACGGAAGTATCGACCTGAGCTCTCACGGCCCTCGCAATTTAACCTCTTTACAGATATCATCTATGGTACACTCACCTGTAAGACTGAATATTGGGATCTGGATACGGGAGTATATTCAAGTTGTGGGACACACGAATAAGTTTAAGTAATTAAGACACCAATTGCGTATTTCGAAACAGTTGAAATTTGTATGAAAATTTAAGTGGACAAACATACTGACAATCTAGGTGAATTGTTTAAAACTTTAAATGAAATCTAGCTTAACGGTGTTGGTGATATGTCTCAAAAACTGATATGATCCTCTTGCACGAACTTACAAAAATATTGTCTGCAAATATTCCATTTCTACATTTACTTTCTTTCAGAAAATCCAAAAATATTTTAGTGTGTTTTAGTATAAATTTTGAAAAATTCAAAAAGATTTTTGACAGCTGGTGTTGAAAAGTTGATTTTTGAAATTCCAAGTGCTAAACATGAAGAACAGGTTTGGGAGAGAGTGAATGAAAGTGTTGTATTTACAAGTGGTGTGTAAAGATCAAATCATTATTTTCTGACTCAGTTTCTAAAATTTAAAAGTTTTTAGTTTTTGAGAAACTTATGTGTTGGGTAGAGATTGTGCAGGTATGAATTTGTGCCAGGTGACGATCCTGAACCAAATGAGAGCTTGATAAAGATCTTGGAATGAATCTTGAAGCTGTGAATTCCAGACTAAGATCCCAACAGATTGAGAGGAGGAGTCTGAAGACAATATTGATAAAGCAGTAAGAGCCAATATTGATCCTGGAACTGCATTAGAGAGAGAGAGAGAGAGAGAGAGAGAATGAGGATTCTTGCAATGACAAATACTTCAGAGGAAGAATGAAGACTAATAAAGACTAAAGGTTGACAACCGAAGACTCGACACTGAAGACTCCGTCAACATCCGAGGGGGAGTTTGTTGGTGCATCCGTCTGTCGCCTACGTCTTGTATCGAGTCTTACATTGTTTAGGATAGTACAAGGCACGAAATCCAAGAAACATGTGTTAGAAGTTGATTTCGCCCGTATAATGCTGATTTCGGTCATAAGTGGTAAGTTAGTGATTTCGCTCCTGTGGACATCATATGTTGGAGCGAAATCAGAATGTTATATATAGTGGCATTTAGAAGCGAAATCAGAAGTGATAGTTCTAGGTGTTTCCTTCCGGTAAGCCACGAAGTGCTGCCGAAGTGTTGTCAGAGCTTGTAATTGATCAATTGAGCAATAATACAACAATTTAAAGTGAATACGGCTGAAATTGCACCAAGACATTAGTTTCCGCCTCTTGTTTTGGTTAGGAATTCTTCTGATCGACTCATTCAGGGCCGAGAACGATCCTACAAGTGGTATCAGAGCTCAGGAGGAAGAGTTCTTGCCATTTCAGCCATAATTTCTGTTATTCTACACCTTCTTTTCAATTCGAACATCAATTCACAGTCAGAATCTGCTCAAAGTTACACAGTAAGCTCGGAATTACATTGTGACAAAGCCTTAAAAGTTTCAACGCTAAAATCAAAGTAAAACTTTGAATTTTGAGGGTTTCGCTTGAAATCGATCGTGCAAGTGATGACGTCATACCTGATCTCGCCTGAAATCAACGTTTGATTTCGCTTTAAATCGAGATTTCGCTCCTAAGTTCAAAGCTAATTTCGCTCCAGCTGACCTTAGTCTAATTTCGCTCCAAATAGTCAAATTTAATTTTGCTCCAAAGTTGAGTATTGTTGATTTCGCTCCAGTTGTATTTGGGATTTCGCTCCAAACCCTAATTTTGCCTAAACTTGGAAATTAGTGAACTTCTGGACAATTAAACAATGGACAACGAATTCTATAATGCCTTTGCTAGTCCGATTACAATCACGCAGAATGCTTTACTTGAAAATGAAACCGGGACGTCTCAGAAACCGCCTAAACTCATGGATATTGATGATTATAATGCGTGGTCCGAACGGTTTAGAAATTGGGTTGAGGCATATCACTTGGATGCGTGGGAACATACTGAAGAACCGTATGAAAGGCCCACAAGAAATAATACTCAGTTAACAATTAGAGAAATGAGTACTGAAGATAAAAAGAAATATAGGGATGAGAAATTGATGGTGAGTCTGCTTCAGCAAGCGATAAAAGAAGATATTTTGATACTGCTTCAACATGATGGAACTGCTTATTCAATTTGGACAGAATTGGAGGCAAAATTTGTTGGAAGTGATGATATGCTCAAAAACAAAATGTCTCTCATGAAGAAAGAATTTGATCTGTTTCATGGTTTGAAATCTGAGAACACCAAGCAAATTATCGAGAGATATTGTAACTTGGTGAGAAATATGTCAAAACTTGGTATTAAAAAGGATACTGATGAACTGATTAAAAAACTTGCAGATGCGCTACCTCATGAAATCTGGGGAACGTTTCTGATGATGCTGAGATCCAACAGAAAAGATTATAAAAGTATGACACTGGGAGATTTCATCAAACACCTAGAAGCTCAAGAGATGGAGCAGAGGAAGATCGCCAGGATGAAGAATTATGATGGAGAACAGGACATCAGCTTGTATTACAAGAGTGGTGTTACTGGAACGACAAATCTTTCTCCAAAAGTTGAAACTGCTTACAGTGCGAAAGATTCTTCTGAAAAGAAATCCCGGGGATCAAGCAGCACAAGATTTTAATCATTCGATCCAAACATTTCTGCAACAAAGAAGGGAAGAAAACTTCAATGCAATATTGTATTAAATCTTGAGAGTGATCAAGATTATTCTGAGGAAGTTGCTAAAAATCAAATGTCTTTGTTGGGAATGGTATTAGAGTCTTATAGTAGTTTTGTGGCCGGAAAGATCGGAAATCCTATGCTTACTAAAGAGAATTACGATCAAATCGATGCTGAAGAAATGAAACTTATGGATATTAAATAGTGCATGGCCAGTGTTTTGAGACGGGCAGAAAAGTTTAAACAAATTACAGGACGAGATGATTTTCGTGAAGCTCATGTTTCAACTTTAGGTTTTGATAAATCTACAGTTACTTGTTTTCGTTGCAGGGAAAAGGGGCATTTCAAGTGAGAGTGCACAAATCGAGAAGCGAGTGGAGCTCAGAACCCTTTCGGAAACAACGATTATCACAAAAAGGCGATTTATCATCAAATCACACCACAAGCATCGCATCACGCACAAACTGCACATGGGAGAGGTGTGATTGAAGATTCAAAAAGAGCATGTCTGGTTAATCAGGGCAAATATGATAAGTTTAGCTGGGATAAATATCTTCCAACAAACAGCAAAGTGTGTTTGGCAGAACAAGATGATGAAAAATTGGCTGAAGGTTTCTGTTGGGACAATTTTTGCCCAAATCAAGAATACATGGCCAAAGAGATGTCCAAAGACACTTCAAATGTTAAAGCTTTCATTGCAAATGCCTACGATCTGAAATGGGCAGAAAATACAGAAAAGTCAGAGAAGCTGCTGAAGAAAGACAGAGAAAGATTGAAGAAGAGGAAGAAGAGGAAGAGAGATTAAAAGCTGAAGCTGAAGCCGAGAAAAAGAGAAGAGCTGAATTTTTATGATCAAATAGAACAGTCAAAGTTGTTCCTGAATTTGAAGTCAAAGTTGATGCAGAACCTGTCAAAGTTCCTGAAAAGTGCATGAATTGTGATTCTTTAATCAAGCAGAACAATGAGTTGCTGCACAATATAAACAGATTGAAAGAATCCTATGATACTATGAACAGAGAAATCAACAAGTATACTGATTAAAACTGTGAACAAGCTATGGCAATGAATACACTGAAGAGAGCTTACATAAGACAGCTTGATTGTTGGTGCACTACGTCTTATATCGAGTCTAGTGATGTATAGGTTAGATATGGCACGAAATCCTAGAAACATGTGTTAGAATAGGTTTTGCTTATGTGTCATAGTCTTAGTGTCGCTCATGTGTCAAGTTAATAGTTCCGCTTATCTGACCATGGTAGTTTCGCCTATACGCACATGTCCGTATAAGCGAAACCTTGTGGACTATATATAGGAGATCATTCAAGCGAAACTAGTGTTTGTGTTGTAGGTGTTTTCTTCCGGTGAGCCACGAAGTGCTGCTGAAGTGCTGTCAGAGTCTGTAAACGTTATCAAGATCAATACAACAGCAATTTAAAGTGAATCCAGCTGTAATCGCACCAGAACATTAGTTTCCGCCTCTTGTTTTGGATAGGAATTCTTCTGATCGACTCAAACACGGCCGAATACGATCCTACAAGTGGTATCAGAGCTCAGGAGGGAGAGTTCTTGCCATTTCAGCTGCATTCATTCTGATTTTCTACACTTTCTTCAAAATTTTAAAATTTTTCACGGTAAAATGAGCCCAATTACACACACGGCACTCGGAATCATGAATTAATAAACCCTTGAAAATTTCAAAGCTAAAATCGACCTAGAACTTAGGATTTTAAGGGTTTCGCTTTTATGGACTCGTGCAAAAGGTGACGTCATAGGTAGTTTCGCTCCTGTGAACTCAGTAGTTTCGCTTTTGTGGACATAAAAATCAGTTGGTTTCGCTCCAAGATCAAGTAGTTTCGCTCTTGAGGACATAAATACCTGGTTTCGCTCCAAATTGTTCAGGAGTTTCGCTCTTAGGGTTTCACAAGTCAAGGTTTCGTTTCAGTGACATTGTAGTTTCGCTCATAAGATACTTTGGAGGTTCCGCTTTTGTGACACTTGAGGTTCCGCTTGTGTGAACAACTTAAAGGTTCCGCTCATAGAGTATCCTGTAGTTCCGCTCTTGTGTACACTCAGGGTTTCGCTTTTCTGTACATCCAGTGGTTTCGCTTTTGTGAACAACTTTGCCTAAACTTGGAAATTTGTGAATTTTGGACAATCTAACAATGGAAAACGAATTCTATAACGCCTTTGCTAGTCTGATCACAATGACTCAGAATGCTTTGCTTGAGAACGAAACTGGAACAACTCAGACACCGCCCAAACTCATGGATATCGATGATTATAACGTGTGGTCTGAAGGGTTTGGAAACTGGGTCGAGGCTTATCACCTCGATGCGTGGGAACACACTGAAGAGCCATATCAAAGACACACAAGGAATAAAAAGGAGTTACCAATTAGAGAAATGACTACTGAAGATAAAAAAGAAATATCGAGATGAGAAGTTGATGGTGAGTCTGCTTCAGCAAGCGATAAAAGAAGACATTTTGATACTGCTTCAACATGATGGAACTGCTCATTCAATTTGGACAGAATTGGAAGCAAAATTTGTTGGAAGTGATGATATGCTTAAAAACAAAATGTCTCTCATGAAGAAAGAATTTGATCTGTTTCGTGGTTTGAAATCTGAGAACACCAAGCAAATAATTGATAGATATTGTAACTTGGTGAGAAATATGACAAAACTTGGTATTAAAAAGGATACTGATGAATTGATTGAAAACTTGCAGATGCGCTACCACATGAAACATGGGGAACATTTCTGATGATGCTGAGATCCAACAGAAAAGATTACAAAAATATGACACTGGGAGATTTCATCAAACACCTGGAAGCTCAAGAGATGGAGCAGAGAAAGATCGCTAGGATGAAGAATTATGATGGAGAACAGGATATCAGCTTGTACTACAAGAGTGGTGTTACTGGAACAACAAATCTTTCTCCAAAGATTGAAACTGCTTACAGTGTGAAAGATTCTTCTGAAAAGAAATCATCCCAAGGATCAAGCAGCACAAGATTTTCATCATTCGATCCAAACATTTCTGCAACAAAGAATGGAAGAAGACTTCAATGCAATATTGTACTAAATCTTGAGAGTGATCAAGATTATTCTGAAGAAGTTGCCAAAAATCAAATGTCTTTGTTGGGAATGGTTCTAGAGTCTTATAGTAGTTTTGTAGCCGGAAAGATCGGTAATCCAATGCTCACTAAAGAGGATTACGATTGATGCTGAAGAAATGGAATTAATGGACATTAAATGGTGCATGGCTAGCGTGATGAGACGAGCTGAAAAGTTTAAACAAATTACGGGAAGAGATGATTTTCGTGATGCAAATGTTTCAACTTTAGGCTTTGATAAATCTAAAGTTACATGTTTTCGTTGCAGGGAAAAGGGGCATTTCAAGAGGGAGTGCAAAAATCGTGAAGCTACTAGAGCCTAGAATCTGTTTGGAAACAACGATTATCACAAAAAGGCGATTTATCATCAAGTCACACCACCAGCACAGCATCAGGCACAAACTGCACACGGGAGAGATGTGATTCACGGGTCAAAAAGAGCATGTCTAGGAAAATATGATAATTTTACCTGGGATAAGTATCTTCCAACAAACAGCAAAGTGTGTTTGGCAGAACAAGATGATGAAAAATTGGCTGAAGGTTTTAGTTGGGTGCCCAGATCAAGAACTCATGGCCAAAGAGATGTCTAAAAACACTTCAAATGTTAATGCTTTTATTGCAAATGCTTACGATTTGAAATGTGCTGAAAATGCAGGAAAGTCATGGAAGCTGCTGAAGCAAGACGGAGAAAGCTCGAAGAAGAGGAAGAAGAGGAAGAGAGATTAAAACTTGAAGCTGAAGCTGAGAAAAAGAGAAAAGCTGAATTCTTACGATCAAACAGAACAGTCAAAGAGGTTCCTGAATTTGAAGTTAAAATTGATGCAGAACCTTTCAAAGTTCCTGAAAAGTGTATGAATTGTGATTCTTTAATCAAGCAGAACAATGAGTTGTTGCATAATATAAACAGATTGAAAGAATCCTATGATACAATGAACAGAGAAATCAACAAGTATACTGATTCAAGCGGTGAACAAGCTGTGGCAATGAATACACTGAAGATAGCGTACCTGAGACAGCTTGATGATGCCAATTTTCATATAAAGAAATGTGCTGATCTGGAGTTGGAGTTAGCAACACAAAAGATAGAAACTGAGAAAGTTAAAAAGTTATTAGAAAGTTACTCATGTTCTACTTTTGTTGTTGACAGGATTTATCCTGTTGTGGAGAATATAAAGACGTTTGAAGAAGAGAAGACGTTCATAGAAAAGAAATCCGTGACAAAAGATGAAGATAATCTGAAAATTTCTGGTAAGAAATCAAGTGTGGTCTACAATAGATGTCCGCCCCCGGTCAAAAATGGATATTCACCATGAAATCCAAATTCTGAAAGAGTCGAAAAAGCAATAAACTTAGAATGGGAGTCTAGGCCATCGGATAACTTGCCGGAAAATATTGATGTCACATACACGTCATCCGACACTGATCATGATTCAAAGTTGATAAAAAGTGTGGTCGATCAGGTGTTAGATAAAGATGATAGTGAGGAGTCAAACATGGAGTCCAAACCCAAGTCAAAGTCTGAGTGTGATGCGTCAAAGTCAACAATCAAAAAGGACAAACGGGTTTATGACAAACAATTTTTGCTATCAAAATCTAATTTGAATGATGAATCATTCAAAGTGGCATATACTTTGAAAGATTCTGACAAATTATATTCTGATGATGCTTTTCCAATAAGAAGTGTTAGATTTGAAATGATTCAAAAGGTTTTCAAAATAACAGAAATTAATATTTTTGAAATAAAAGATTTAAATCTTATCCGAAAACCTAAACAATACACTTCAAGAGATCAACAAAGAATTAACAAGAAAATGGGTTACAATTGTGGTTATAGTTTCCAAAAGAAACCAAACCATAATCGTAATTTCAAAAAGAAAGAATTAGGTTTTGTACCACCGGAAAACTATAAAAATGAAAAAAATGTATAAACCAAAAACTATGTTTGTTTCAGGTAAAACGTCAGAGGCTGAGAAAGAACAATCATTCAGAAGCAGACAAATCAGGAATTCCTTGCCAAGAAGCAAGAAGAGTTGAAGAAGAATGTTGTTCAGGAGAAGATTGAAAAGAGAACCTGTTTTCAGTGTAAAACTGTTGGTCATGTTGCTAAGAATTGTCCGAAGACATTCAAGCCAAAACAGGAAGTCTCTGGTAAAATGAAAGAAAAGGTTGTCGAGAAAACTGAACTTTCAACCCGAAAGTTTACTGGCTTTGAAAATTCAACTTTTGAAAAAGGAGAATGTTCAAATAGTGTTTTGAAAAGAAGAGAAAATGTAATAAATCAAAAATGGGTTGTGAAAGGTTCAGGTAACAAGTCTGGTGATGAATCTGATTCCACAAAATCAGAGGAGCCACATGTTGAGAAAAAGGTCGAAAGAAAAGTTCCAACTATGAACGATGAAAATTTTCCACCATTGTGTGCTGAAAATTTTATGAAGAAAGTTGGAAATGTTGAAATTTCAAATCAATTTTATTCTGACAAGAAGAAATTTGATGTTGAAAAAACTTTTAAAGGAAATGTGAAACACATTTTTGGCAAAATGGTCAATGGTAAGGCTAAAGGTGTTAAAGAATTTTATGCTGCCAAAAGAGGGGTTCACAAGTCCGTTAAAAGTAAAGAAGAAGAAAATGTTGTTACTCCCAAGGAAGGACAGGCTTGGGTGGATATATTTTTCAAAGAATAAAAACCTGACTTGCCGGAGATCCCAAGTTGGTAATTGTGGATCAGGAATCGGCATCATTCTTTATCATGTTTGTATAATGTGTTTGAGAAGTTTTGCAGGACTTGCCCGAACTCCCAGGTTTGTAAGCGAGGAGTAGGAATCGACACCTTGAGAATTCAATCAACAGATGGTAATTGGTTGAAAAACAGGTTTGAAGTGCTTAATTGTTAATTCTTCAAGTGGTTGTTTGATTGTTGTATGTACAAGTGGTTCAGATTGATCCTACAAGTGGTTAATCAAGGTCACTAAATTGAACTTGAATTAACTATCATTCATTAAAATTGGCGAAAAATGTGATGATTTGATCCCCAGTTTTACAAGTGGTAAAATCAACAAAACTTATTTTCCGGAAAAACCATTCTGATTAAAACAAACTTGAGTATTCTGAAATCATTATGGGAAAATAGTTTGTTGTGAGGGGGAGTTCTGACTGTTTATGCCAAGCGGATTGAGATTTGAGGCAATTCGATATTAGTTGTCATGTTCTGTACAGTTTGTTTTCAATTTTTATTAGATGTATTTGAATTTTAGGGGGAGTAAGAAATTCTAGAAAATCCAAAAACATCAGAAAATTTGAAAAAGCCAAAAACATGATAAAACTGAAAAATGAGTTTTGGTTGCATATAAGAGGAAATGATAGTACATTAGTGGACTATCACAGCATGCTAAAGAAATGTAAAGTCAAAATGTGATAAACAATCTTACTGTGGATGTGTCAGTAGGTTTTCGCACATCTAGTAAACTGTAACGAGATATAAACCTAAAATCAAACTTGCATATTTTGTGGGTTAACAAAACTGCTTGGATATATAGGTAACCCCTGAAATCTTGTTTGAAAGGTCCCTTATTCTGAGATACTAGGTCTTTATACTCAGTGATATCTGGGATATTATCCCGGGACTTCTGCTGTATGGAAGTACTGACCTAGTCCCCGGATAATGCTTTCTACAAATGCTTGAAATATAGCATCACCCTCAGCAAGCCGATGAAACAATAAAATTGATAGTCGCTGCTGTTGTAATTAAAAAATCCTCTAAAGGGGACACACCGAAAGTCGAAGCCGTCATCTCTTTGCGTATACGGAAGTATCGACCTGAGCTCTCATGGCCCTCGCACATAACCCCTTTACAGATATCATCTGTGGTATACTCACCTGTAAGACTGAATATTGGGATCTGGATACGGGAGTATATTCAAGTAGTGGGACACACGGATAAGTTCAAGTATCTAAGATACTAATTGCGTATCTCAAAACAGTTGAACTTTGTGTGAAAATTTAAGAGGACAAACATACTGACAATCTAGGTAAATTGTTTAAAACTTAAAATGTAATCAAGCTTAACGGTGTTGATGATATGTCTTAATACTGATATGATCCTCTTGCACGAACTCACAAAAATATTGTTTGTAAAAATCCATTTCTGCATTTTCGTGCTTTTACAAGTGGTGTTAGTTACTTTCGTTCAGAAAATCAAAAAGATTTTAGTGTGTTTTAGCATAAATTTTTGTAAAATTCAAAAAGATTTTCGACAACTGGTGTTGAGAAGCTGATTTTCGAAGTTCAAAGTGCTAAACATGAAGAACAGGTTTGGGAGAGAGTATGTGAAGTTGTTAAGTTTGTTTAAAAAAAGCCAGTAAAAGATCCTGTATATAAAATCATGAATATAGTTTCTTGCAAAAGTTTCTAATTGTTGAAAAGGTTTAATATTTGAAGAAACTTATGTGTGGGTAGAGATTGTGCAGGTAAATGTGTGCCAGGTGACTATTCTGTGATGGAATAGAGCCAGGTATCGATCTTGAAGATAAAATTTGAAGCTGTGAATTCCAGACTACGATCCCAGCAGATTGAGAAGGGAAGTCTGAAGACACCGTGTCAACTTCTGAGAAAGAGGAGTTTGTTGATGATGAAGATAGAGTTTGCGGATTCTTGCAATGACAAATACTTCAGAGGAAGATCGAAGACTGATAAAGACTGTAGAGTGACAATCGAAGACTCGACACTGAAGACTCCGTCAACATCCGAGGGGGAGTTTGTTGGTGCACTACGTCTGTCGACTACGTCTTATATCGAGTCTAGTGATGTATAGGTTAGATATGGCACGAAATCCTAGAAACATGTGTTAGAATAGGTTTCGCTTATGTGTCATAGTCTTAGTTTCGCTCATGTGTCAAGTTAATAGTTCCGCTTATCTGACCATGGTAGTTTCGGCTATACGTACATGTCCGTATAAGCGAAACCTTGTGGACTATATATAGGAGATCATTCAAGCGAAACTAGTGTGTGTGTTGTAGGTGTTTTCTTCCGGTGAGCCACGAAGTGCTGCCGAAGTGCTGTCAGAGTCTGTAAACATTATCAAGATCAATACAACAGCAATTTAAAGTGAATCCAGCTGTAATCGCACCAGAATATTAGTTTCCGCCTCTTGTTTTGGATAGGAATTCTTCTGATCGACTCAAACAGGGCCGAATACGATCCTACATTGATGATGTCAATTTTCAAATAAAGAAGTGTGCTGAGCTGGAATTAAAGCTGGAAACACAAAGAATCGAAACTGAAAGAGTCAACGAGTTATTAGAAAGTTACTCATGTTCTACTTTTGTTGTTGACAGGATTTATCCGATTGTGGAGAATTTGAAGACTTTTGAAGAAGTAAAGACTTCAGAAGAAGAGAAATCCGTGACAAAAGACGAAGATGAAGTGAAAATTTCTGGTAAGAAAACAAGTGTGGTCTACAATAAATGTCCGCCCCCGGTCGAAAATGGATATTCACATCGAAATCCAAATTCCAAAAGAGTCAAAAAGGCAATAAACTTACAATGGGAGTCTGGGCCGTCGGATAACTTGCCAGAAAATATTGATGTCACGTACACGTCATCCGACACTGATCATGAGTCAAAGTTGATAAGAAGTGTGGTCGATCAGGTGTTAGATAAAGATGACTGTGAGGAGTCAAAACCGGAGTCCAAATCCAAATCAAAGTCTGAGTCCGATGCGTCAAAGTCAACAATCAAAAAGGACAAACGTGTTTATGACAAACAATTTTTGTTATCAAAATCTAATTTGAATGATGAATCGGTCAAAGTAGCATATACTTTGAAAGATTCTGACAAATTATATTCTGATGAAACTTTTCCAATAAGAAGTGTCAGATTTGAAATGCTTCAAAAGGTTTTCAAAATTACAGAAATTAATATTTTCGAAATAAAAGATTTAAATCTTATCGGAAAACCTACACAATACACTTCAAGAGAACAACAAAGAATTAACAAGAAAATGGGTTACAATTGTGGTTATAGTTTCCAAAAGAAACCAAACCATAATCGTAATTTCAAAAAGAAAGGTCTTGGTTTTAATCAAAAAAAAATTATGAAAATGAAAAAATTTATAAACCAAAAACTGTGTTTGTTTCAGGAAAAACATCAGAGGCTGAAAAAGAACAAGCATTCAGAAAGCAGACGAATCAAGAATTCCTTGCCAAGAAGCAAGAATAGTTGACGAAGAATGTTGTTCAGAGAAAGATTGAAAAGAGAACCTGTTTTCAGTGTAAAACTGTTGGTCATGTTGCTAGGAATTGTCAGAAGACATTCAAACCAAAACAGGAAGTCTCTGGTAAACTGAAAGAGAAAGTAGTCGAGAAAACTGAACTTTCAACCCGAAAATTTACAGGCTTTGAAAATTTAACCTTTGAGGTGGGCGAATGTTCGAAGAATGTTTTAAAAAGAAAAGAAAATTTGAAAAATCAAAAATGGGTTGTGAAAGGTTCAGGTAACAGTTCTGGTGATGAATCTGATTCCACAAAATCAGAGGAGCCACGTGTTGACAGAAAGGTTGAAAGACCAGTTCTAACTATGAATGATGAAAATTTTCCACCTTTGCGTGCTGAAAATTTTATGAAGAAAGTTGGAAAAGTAGAAATTTCAAATCAATTTTATTCTGACAAGAAGAAATTTGATGTTGAAAAGACTTTCAACGGAAATGTGAAACACATTTTTGGACAAATGGTCAATTGTAAGGCCAAAAGTGTTAAAGATTTTTATGCTTCTAAACGACGTGTTCACAAGTCTGTTGAAAGAAAAGATGATGAAATTGTTACACCCAAGGAAGGTCAGGCTTGGGTGGATATATTTTTCAAAGAATAGAAACCTGATTTGCCGGAGCTCCCAAGTTGGTAATTGCGGAGCATGAATCGGCATCTTTCTTGTAAATGTTTGTTAAAATTTGTTTTGAAAAGCAGGAATTGCTGGAACTCCCAGGTTTGTAAGCGTGGAGTAGGAATCGGCACCTTGAGAATTCAACCAATAGATGGTAATTGGTTGAATAACAGGCTTGAAATGTTTAATTGTTAATCCTACAAGTGGTCCAATCAATGATTCCTTGCCAAGAAGCAAGAATAGTTGACGAAGAATGTTGTTCAGAGAAAGATTGAAAAGAGAACCTGTTTTCAGTGTAAAACTGTTGGTCATGTTGCTAGGAATTGTCAGAAGACATTCAAACCAAAACAGGAAGTCTCTGGTAAACTGAAAGAGAAAGTAGTCGAGAAAACTGAACTTTCAACCCGAAAATTTACAGGCTTTGAAAATTTAACCTTTGAGGTGGGCGAATGTTCGAAGAATGTTTTAAAAAGAAAAGAAAATTTGAAAAATCAAAAATGGGTTGTGAAAGGTTCAGGTAACAGTTCTGGTGATGAATCTGATTCCACAAAATCAGAGGAGCCACGTGTTGACAGAAAGGTTGAAAGACCAGTTCTAACTATGAATGATGAAAATTTTCCACCTTTGCGTGCTGAAAATTTTATGAAGAAAGTTGGAAAAGTAGAAATTTCAAATCAATTTTATTCTGACAAGAAGAAATTTGATGTTGAAAAGACTTTCAACGGAAATGTGAAACACATTTTTGGACAAATGGTCAATTGTAAGGCCAAAAGTGTTAAAGATTTTTATGCTTCTAAACGACGTGTTCACAAGTCTGTTGAAAGAAAAGATGATGAAATTGTTACACCCAAGGAAGGTCAGGCTTGGGTGGATATATTTTTCAAAGAATAGAAACCTGATTTGCCGGAGCTCCCAAGTTGGTAATTGCGGAGCATGAATCGGCATCTTTCTTGTAAATGTTTGTTAAAATTTGTTTTGAAAAGCAGGAATTGCCGGAACTCCCAGGTTTGTAAGCGTGGAGTAGGAATCGGCACCTTGAGAATTCAACCAATAGATGGTAATTGGTTGAATAACAGGCTTGAAATGTTTAATTGTTAATCCTACAAGTGGTCCAATCAATGATTCTATAAGTGGTTATTCAAGGTCATTAATTTGAACTTGAGTTAACTATCAGTCATAAGATTGGTAAACAATGTTATGAAATGACCCCAAAACCTACAAATGGTTGATAAACGAACTTATTTTCCGGAAAAACTGTTCTGATTAAAACAAACTTAAGTGTTTTGAAATCTTAATGGGAAAATAGTTTGTTGTGAGGGGGAGTTCTGATGGTTTATGCCAAGCGGATGGAGAATTGAGGCAATTCGATATCAGTTGTCATGTTTTGTACAGTTTGTTTTCTATTTCGTTAAACGTTTTTGAATTTTAGGGGGAGTAAAGAATTTCAGAAAATCCAAAAACATTAGAAAATTTGAAAAAGTCAAAAACATGATAAAACTGAAAAATGAGTTTTTGTTGCATAAAAGAGGAAATGATAGTACATCAGTGGACTATCACAGTACGCTAAAGAATTGTAAAGTCAAAATGTGATAAACAATCTCGCTGTGGATGTGTCAGTAGGTTTTTACACATTTAGTAAATTGTAACAAGATATAAACTTAAAAATTTCAAACTTGCTTGTTCTGTGGGTTAACAACTTCTTGGATATATAGGTAACCCCTGAAATCTTGTTTGAAAGGTCCCGTATTCTGAGATACTAGGTCTTTATGCTCAGTGATATCTGGGGTATTATACCGGGACTTCTGCTGTATGGAAATACTGACCTAGTCCCCGTATAATACTTTCTGCAAATGCTTGAAACACAGCATCGCCCTCAGCAAGTTGATGAAACAATAAAATTGATAGTCACTGCTGTTGTAATCAAAAGATCCTCTAAAGGGGACACACCAAAAGTCGAAGCCGTCATCTCTTTGCGTATACGGAAGTATCGACCTGAGCTCTCACGGCCCTCGCAATTTAACCTCTTTACAGATATCATCTGTGGTATACTCACCTGTAAGACTGAATATTGGGATCTGGATACGGGAGTATATTCAAGTTGTGGAACACACGAATAAGTTTAAGTAATTAAGACATTAATTGCGTATCTCGAAACAGTTGAAATTTGTATAAAAATTTAAGTGGACAAACATAGTGACAATCTAGGTGAATTGTTTAAAACTTTAAATGTAATCTAGCTTAACGGTGTTGGTGATATGTCTCAAAAACTGTAAACATTAAATGTAATCTAGCTTAATGGTGTTGGTGATATGTCTCAAAAACTGATATGATCCTCTTGCACGAACTCGCAAAAATATTGTCTGTAAATATTCCATTTCTACATTTACTTTCTTTCAGAAAATCCAAAAATATTTTAGTGTGTTTTAGTATAAATTTTGAAAAATTCAAAAAGATTTTTGACAGCTGGTGTTGAAAAGTTGATTTTTGAAATTCCAAGTGCTAAACATGAAGAACAGGTTTGGGAGAGAGTGAATGAAAGTGTTGTATTTACAAGTGGTGTGTAAAGATCAAATCATTATTTTCTGATACAGTTTCTAAAATTTAATAGTTTTTAGTTTTTGAGAAACTTATGTGTTGGGTAGAGATTGTGCAGGTATGAATTTGTGCCAGGTGACGATCCTGAACCAAATGAGAGCTTGATAAAGATCTTGGAATGAATCTTGAAGCTGTGAATTCCAGACTAAGATCCTAACAGATTGAGAGGGGGAGTCTGATGACAATATTGATAAAGCAGTAAGAGCTAGTATTGATCCTGGAACTGCATTAGAGAGAGAGAGAGAGAGAGAGAGAATGAGGATTCTTGCAATGACAAATACTTCAGAGGAAGAATGAAGACTGATAAAGACTAAAGGTTGACAACCGAAGACTCGACACTGAAGACTCCGTCAACATCCGAGGGGGAGTTTATTGGTGCATCCGTCTGTCGCCTACGTCTTGTATCGAGTCTTACATTGTTTAGGATAGTACAAGGCACGAAATCCAAGAAACATGTGTTAGAAGTTGATTTCGCCCCAAATGACATGTGGTCATTTGGAGCGAAATCTCATTGTCTTGATTTCGCCCGAATGTCCTTATAATGCTGATTTCGCTCATAAGTGGTAAGTTAGTGATTTCGCTCCTGTGGACATCATATGTTGGAGCGAAATTAGAATGCTATATAGTGGCATTTAGAAGCGAACTCAGAAGTGATAGTTCTAGGTGTTTCCTTCTGGTAAGCCACGAAGTGCTGCCGAAGTGTTGTCAGAGCTTGTAATTGATCAATTGAGCAATAATACAACAGTTTAAAGTGAATACGGCTGAAATTGCACCATTAGTTTCCGCCTCTTGTTTTGGTTAGGAATTCTTCTGATCGACTCATTCAGTTTTTATGAAAACTACTGATGAAGGGCAGTGGTTGCAACGGTAACAAATGGAGGCAGTGGGTGATTTTTACTATCAGTGGATAGCATATCAGTGGATAAAACACTGATTTTGAACAACAGTGCTTATCAAGAAAATGAGAGAACAGGGGTTGACTTTCAGCAGTGGACAGACTTTGAAGTAGAACAGACTTTTGAACAAAGCAGTGGTTATGGCAGACTTTTAAGGATTTTAATGAAAACTTCATTTTTGGCTATTTTTAAGGATGGATTTTTGATTTTCTGAAAACATTTTAATGCTTTGATTCATAGAAAAACAGGATTTTGCCTGTTATTCCATGTTTAGCATGCCAATCCTAGAGATCAAGCTTTCAAAGGTGGATGTGTCTAATGCTTTGGTTAGCACATCTGCCAGCTGATCTTTAGTTGGAACATGGTGCAGAGAAATCAAACCTTTTTCATAGCAATCCATCACAAAGTGATGTCTGCTGTCAATGTGCTTGGTGGTTGAGTGGGAAACTGGATTTTTGATGATATTTTCTGCTGACTGGCTATCCAACATGAGTGGTGTCTTTTAGGCAGTGATACCAAAATCCAGCAACTGATTTTGAAGCCAAAGCAGTTGGGCTGTACAGCTTGCAGCAGCTATATATTCTGCCTCAACAGTGGATGTGGAAACAGCTGCTTGCTTTTTGCTTTGCCAAGACACTAAGCAATTGCCTAGGAATTGGCACCCTCCTGAAGTGGACTTCCTTGTCTTGTCACATCCAGCAAAGTCACTATCTGAGAAACCTGAAAGCACAATTTTACCATCAGCTGGATACCAGATACCAAGTGTGGGAGCACCTTTGAGGTATCTGAATATCCTTTTTACAACAATTAGGTTTGACTTTCTAGGGGCTGATTGGGATCTTGCACAAACACATGTTGCAAACATGATGTCTGGCCTAGATGCAGTTAGGTACAATAAAGACCCAATCATGCTTCTATATAAGGTCTGATCAACCAAATCATCCTTCTCATCAGACATGACTAATTTATTGGTTGCAATAGGTGTACTGCATGGCTTACAATCATCCATGTCAAATTTCTTTAAAAGCTCTTTGGCATATTTGCCTTGATTGTTAAAAGTGCCATTTTGCAGTTGCTTTACTTGGAGACCAAGAAAGCACTGGAGTTCACCCATTGCACTCATTTCAAACTCAACTGTCATGAGTTTTCTGAACTCTTCACACATTTTATTGCATGTGCTTCCAAAAATGATGTCATCCACATAAATTTGGACAATCATCAAATCCTTTCCTTTCCATTTTAAGAACAGTGTTTTATCTATTTTACCTCTTGTGAACCCAATGGAAAGTAAAAAGGTGGAAAGCGTTTCATACCTGGCTCTTGGTGCTTGTTTCAGGCCATACAAAGCTTTATTCAGCTTGTAGACATGATTTGGATTAAATGGATCCTCAAAGCCTGGAGGTTGACAAACATAAACCTCCTCTTGAATCTTACCATAGAGGAATGCACATTTGATATCCATTTGATACACCTTGATGTTGTGGTTGACAACAAAGGCCAGAAATAATCTGATAGCTTCAAGTCTTGCTACAGGGGCAAATGTTTCATCATAATCAATGCCCTCTTCTTGTCTGAACCCTTGAACCATAAGCCTGGCTTTATTCTTGACAACAATACCCCTTTCATCAGTTTTATTTTTGAAGACCCATTTTGTGCCAATAGGACTTACACCCTCTGGCAATGGTACAAGCTCCCAAACTTGTTGTCTTCTAAACTGTTGGAGCTCCTCTTGCATGGCTTCTACCCAACTGTTGTCTTTTAGTGCCTCTTGGTACTTGACTGGCTGATGGAGTGATAGAAAACCAGCAAAAAGACAAATGTTTAGGGATTGACTTCTTGTGAGTACCCCTTCATTGATGTTGCCAATAATTTGGTCTGGTGGATGAGATTTCAAGAAGATGAGCTCTCCTTGGTATGGAATAATGGCATTGAATGGGGATGGCTGCAGATGTGAATCATCTGAGCTAACCACTGCTGGTGACTTTGATGATCTAGCAGTGGTTTCAAAAGGTGGTGGAATAGGTGGTAATGGTGTGGACACATGCTGACTTTGATCCACTATTTGAGGACTTTTATCAACAGTGTTTGATGATGTGGAAGCAGGGGTTAACGGGCTACTTTGGTCAACAACTGTTGAGGTAGCAGTGGTTGAGCTTTGACAGCTGTTTTGAACATCTGCTGCTCTCCCCATTGTGACAGAGTTTTGTTGAGGAATGATGATTTCATACCCATAGTCTGGTGATGTATTCTCTGATGGACCTGCACTGTTAGTCTTGACAGCAGTATTTTCAAAAGTGAATTTATCAAGATCAAATAAATCTGCAGGGTTTGCTGGGATTTTCATTGATGAAAGTTCATTGAACTTTACATTCAAAGTCTCTTCCACTGTTTTGGTCCTTGTGTTAAACACTTTGTAGGCCTTAGCAGTGGTCGAGTATCCCAAATGATAACCACAATCAATTTTGGCTGCAAACTTTGAGATCGAATCTTTTAAGTTTAAAATGAAGCATGGACAACCAAAAACTTTGAAATATGAAGTTAATGGCAAACTTGAATCTGCAAGCATGGTTCTGGCAGCCTCACAATTCCTTTTGACACACAAAAATCATCTAACTCCTTGTTCCTGAACTCTGTGCCATTGTCACTTCTGAAGGTTTTTACTGGAAGGTCAAACTGCTTTTCAACCTGTTTCACAAAGTCTTGCAGAATGCTTGCAGTCTCATCTTTTGAGTGTAAAAAGTAAGTCCATGTAAACCTGGAAAAGTCATCAACTATAACCAAACAATATCTCTTTTTCTTAAGACTCATGACTTTAACTGGGCCAAACAAATCCATATGAAGCATTTGCAAACATTTGGTTGTTTTGGACTCATCAATGGATTTGTAGGAGCTTTTATGTTGTTTTCCTTTTAAGCAAGAAACACAATGCTCAGGACAGGTGAACAGTTTTTGAGGTAAACCTCTTACTATCCCCTGTTTTGAAATGGTAGTGATTGTCTTATGATTTGTGTGCTCCAATCTTTTGTGCCATAGTTCTATCTCTTTGTTTGATGCAACTGAGAACAGACAAGCATCAGTTCTGGGGCACTCTTTTGACATATCCACCACATAAACATTGCCACTTCTTTGAGCAACAAATTTGGTTTTTCCAGTTTTTATTATTGCTTCAATCTTTTCAACCATTTCTGGTCCAACAATCCTACAACACTCCTTGGTGAAGAATGATCCATACCCCTTATCACTCATTTGTGAAACACTCAGGCGGTTGAATTTTAGATTGTCTATTAGATTGGCATTTTCAAATTTTACATTACCAGACTGTACTGTACTAGACCCCAGAACTTTCCCTTTACTATTATTGCCAAAGGATATATCACCCCCTCCATGGATTTTGAAATCTTTGAGAAGGGCTTTACATCCTGTCATGTGCCTGGAGCCTCCACTATCTACATACCAAAGGCTATCTAAGCATGCAGAAGCTCCCTGCACTTGAAGTAAAAGGATTAGTTCATTAGGGTCTCCAAATCCAATAAGGCTTTGGATGGGGTCTCAACAGTGTCTGGGATGAGTTCAGGTGCATGTACAGTGGTTAGATCAAGGGTTTGGACAGTTTTAGGACTGTTTTTCTCTAACCACTGTTGTGGGTCTTGACCAATCACCTGTTGATAACCAAAAGGATGCATGTTCACTCTTGGTTTAGAAGGCTTTTTGTAAGTCTCATAAACATGTGGGATCCTTTGGTATGATAGTTGTCCCTTACCTCTTCTGAATTGATTGGTAGGGGTGCATCAGTCACTTGAACATCTCTTTGAACAGATGTTTGGTTCAGCTGTTTTGTGACCGCTGTTTAGACTGGCACAAACAGTGGTTGGTTCTTTGTGAACTTGACAGATGATGTTGATGGACTTAAGGATGTTTTTCAGTGTACTCATTCTTTTTTACATCAAAGTTTTTGAGATACACACATTCTTGAGTTTTGTGGTTTCTTTTCTCACAGATGGTGCAGCTTTCAGCAGGAATAATGACACTTGTTTTGTTTAGATCATACGCTTTTAGATGAAAACAGTCTTTTTTTAGATGATTTCTCTTTTCACAAAAATCACAAAATAGGTTTTTGATCTTTTCTCTTTTCTTCCTTTTCTCAGACTCCTTAGCAACAGATTTTTGAACCACTGTTGGGATGTCTTTGATAGGAATGACCTTTGCTTTTGGAGCTTTTACACCATCAGTGGTTGTGAAATCCATTGGTTTGAAGTTTTCAAGTATGTCACACTCATCAGACCTAGTGGGTTTAAATTGGTATTTCTCAATTTCCTCAAAGGTTGAGGACCCCACAGACTTTCCAAAGTAATTTTGTTACCAAGTTTGTCAGTTATTTTAACCTCTTGGCCATCCTTGTTTGTGGGAATAACTTCAACAATGGTTTGAACAGATTCTTTTGAAGTATTTTTTTCAATTTCATCATGTTTTCTAAAACCAACACCAAATTTTACATTGCTTTTAATATGTTTTTCAAGCATGACCTCATAACCTTTGCAAGATTCCACCCATTTTTCACAAGTGATTTGGGTGGATTCCAACTCCTTTTTACGAACTTGGTATTTTTCTACCATATTTTGGAGTTGAGTTTTGGTTATACTTTGCTCTTCTTTGAGACTGCTGATTTCTTTATCCTTTTCAGCCAATTTGTTTCTAAGTTCTTTTAATGACTTTTCAAATTTGACTTCATCAGTAAATACTTTATCTCTAAGGTTTTCATTTACCTCTTTAATGTTAGCAAAAGCAATAATGCATTTGTCTGAACACAGTTTTTCAAAAACTTGAGGTGATACCTTAGCAGCAGCCATCATGGCACAATCACATTGATGATCACCTTTTTCATCAGCTCTCTTCTCTTTCTCTTCTTCTTTGTTTTCTTTGGACCAACGATCAGACAGTGGTTCAATCAGAGTTTCTGAATTTTCTCCCAGCAGTAGTTCACCAGCAACTACCGTAACCACTGCTTCAGCCACTTTATCCACTGTTTCAGCACTTAGCTGTTCACCTTCAGCTTCTACCCCTTCTGGTATTGACTCTAATGCTATCAAACAAAATTCATCATTAAGATTATCATTAGAAGCATAGAGTGCAAAATTTTCATCACCAAGTTCGTCAGGCATGCTGCTCCAGTCAACAAAGCCTTGGGTGAAAAAGCTTTGCTGATCTGGTTGTACTACTGTTGGAGCAGCTTGTTGAGGTGCCACAGGTTGCACTTGTGCCTGAGGGACAGGGGCTTGAACATACTGAATTTGTGGAACAGTGTTTTGAACATAATGCACAGGCACAGG
This sequence comes from Helianthus annuus, assembly GCF_002127325.2. Classification (NCBI taxonomy): domain Eukaryota; kingdom Viridiplantae; phylum Streptophyta; class Magnoliopsida; order Asterales; family Asteraceae; genus Helianthus; species Helianthus annuus. The sequence goes on along the minus strand of NC_035435.2, from coordinate 25,508,682 downwards.
GGTTGCAGCATAGTGAGCAGTGTTAACATGTGCTGCATGGGTATATTGGGTATATTGCACAGTGCTTTGATGTTGTGGTCTAGGGTTTGAGTTGGGATGAGTTATTATTGGACCAGTGGTTTGAATCCTGCATTCCCTAGCAAAATGACCTAGCCTATTGCACTTGTAGCATTTCAGTTTTGATTTATTCAACCCCACTCTCAAATTCCCATGTAACCCTAGGAATTTTCTCCCTGTTCTTTTATAGAATTTGCTTGTTCTTACACTAAGCAAAGCCAATTGATGCAAAATGTCCATCTCTTCTAAGTCAGTGGGATCAAAGTGTTGCAAATCATTTAGTTCAAAGCACAAGTTATCTGACATCTGGTTTTCACAATTTGCAGCAAAAGCATAATCTGCAGAGTGAGAATCAGAGTTGTTGAAATTTCCACCAGCAGTTATATCAATAAAGTGGTCAAAACTCTGATCCTTACTACTGCTACCAGATTCTTGCTGACCAAAAAGAGCTGTGCTGCCAAATGAATAGTCATCTGCAACATTGCCAGACTCTTGCAACTTCCTTTTCTAGTTTAACTCCCTTTCATAGGTCAGGAGTCTACCATGAAGTTGGGTCAGGGTCAGATCTTTGAACTCAGCTGAATTTCTAGTTACAAAAGCAATTGTATCCCATTTTTCAGGTAGTGATCTAAGAAACCTGCTATTTTGAGTTGCATTAGGAAATGTAACTTTAACAAGTCTTAGCTCACTAATGAGACAACTAAATCGCTCAAACTGTTGGGTCAATGATTCACCCTTGATGTGACAAAAGGTTTCATACTACTGGTTCAGAATTCGCCTATTATTTTCAATAACTTCTTTAGTTCCCCCAAACTGTTCCTTCAGTGCATCCCGTAGCTCTTTGGCACTGTTATAATGTAACAGTCCAGCATAGATTTCATTGGCTAATGCAGATGCAATGATGCTAAATGCTTTGGCATCGAGTTCGAACTTTTGGAAATCAGTTTCAGTATAATTTTCAGGTTTTTAGGTTCGAACTTCTTTGAATCCTCAGCACTTGGCACCATGGGAACATGTGGTCCAAAAACAACAGATCTCCAACATCCAGTATTCTGTTGAGCAAGGATGTGACCCATCCTTCTCTCCCAGATGTTGTATTCATTACGTTTAAGCATGGGTGGTTTGAAAAGAGAGCCAATGTTATTCTTATCATCTTGTGATTGTGACGTCATCCTGGTTGTTTTACAGGCACTGATTAATCAACTTTGATGGTGATTAAACCTTACACTGTTTTTCAATAAAACGAACAAACTATCAGTATCAACGATTTCGAGCTGAACTATTTATGTCAAAATGATTGTTAAATCAAATTTGACTGTCCAAGCTCTGATACCAATTGTTAGGATCTTAGTTTGGATTGATTGTGATTTATGTTTGATTTAAGATGAACAATGAAAGAGTAGTATAGCTGTTGGGATTGAACCCTACCAGAGGAACAGATAATGTAAAGCCAAAACCGGATCACATCAGAGGACTACCATAAGCAGCAGTTTACTCTTTGCTTTCCCCTTGACAGTGGCATTATAACAGCTGATGGATCTGAAGTACTGCTCACTACAACAACTGATGAACCAAACACTGATGATACTCTAAGGACTGCTGAAGACAAACACTGTTGCTCTATCTACTGCTGTTTCTTAAGTACTGCTGAAGACACAAGCACTGCCCACTCAAAGACTGATCACCTTTGAAGGAAGCACTGATGATCAAGTAATCAGTGTTTAGGCTACAACAGTGGAACGTGAACAGTGTTAGACTTGTTTTGTATTGTATTATCAATCAGCTGTTAGACATCAGTAGTTTTGTATAGATCAGTGTTTATAGGTTGTTAGGCTGTTAGAAGTCACTATCATGGTGACGTCAGTTAAGATGCTTCAGTGGTTTGGTTTGCCTATAAATGTAACAGTACCCTGTACTATTACATTTGATTGACTGAGTGGTTTCTTCTTCTTCTTCAGTCCAATCCTTTCATCTTGTGCAACCAACCTTGGGGTATCAGGTTGAGGGGGAGTTTAGTCTGTAAGCTTGCATTGTAACCTTTTGCTTTTGATGTAATCTTTTGACTATATGAAAAAGCAATTGTTTATCAAACTATATTCTCCTTTGATTGTGCTTACAAAGTTTGTTATTCATTTCCGCTGCACTTAAAGCTGCTCATATCTATTTGATTTGTTTAATTCATACAAACAAGTACAATCATGTCAGCCTCGGATCCCAACAGTAGCAGAATTTAAATGGAAACAAACTTTTCACAATCAAACAGGAGAATTGCTTTCAACACACATTTTCAACAATGAACCGAATGCTTAAATTTATTTCAAGATTCAATTACAATTACATGTATGCTACAAACTCCCCCTCAGCCTGAGCTCAGTGATTTGTTCGTACAGGAAGAAGATGGTGAAGAGCTAATAGAACAGTACAGGGTACTGTTCTATTTATAGACATGGACAAACCACTGAAGCATCTAAGCTGACCTCACCATGAAAGTGACATCTAACCTCCTAACAAACTCTAACATCTGATCTATACAAACTCTGCTATGCTAACTACTGCCATACATTACATTTCATAATATAAACAAAACTACTGCTGCATCCTTCCACTGATGTGAACCCAGCAGTACTTGATATATCCAGCAGAGCTTCTAATTTTTGTTCAAGTTCAACACATTTTTCAATGTACTGATTGATTATTTTCTGCTTCATCATGAACGCTCCATTGAGTGTCTTCATAGCTATCTCTTGTTCATTTTTTGACTTGTTATATTGATTCATAGCTTTGTTTAACACATCATAAGATTCTTTCAGTCTGTTCATGTTATGAATCCATTTGTTGTTGCGCCTTATCACAGTTTTCACACTTCTCATATATCTTTTTAGTATCTGCTTCCTTCTCAACCTTGATAGCTGGAATTTCTTTAACCTGCTTCTTTTTCACTCGAACATTTTCTTCAGGTTTGACCTTTTCTTCGACAGTTGCTGCCTTATGGTTCTTCTTTTTCGCAGCTTGCCTTTCTTTGATCTCTTCCATTTTACCTGCAAAATACAAATTATACCTATCAGGTGAAAATTCTTTTTTTATAAAATTCAAGTTTTCGAATTTCTTCACTATCATCATCACTCTCTTCATCTGATGAGTGATCAAAGATTGGAGCTTTTTCTGAAGCTTCTTCTTTTGTTGAAACTGATTCTTCTTCTTTATTTTTCGGACTGAATTGCTGAGATTCGTAATAAGCATACGCCATTTCTTCTTCAGCAGTTGAATCTTCAAAAATTTGAGCAACAAATGCTTTAGATCCTGAAGTTTTATTAGGATCATAATCATCCCAATTAAAACCTTCTGGAATTCTTTCATCATCTTGATGAACTAGATAAGCTTTCTTTGATGGCTCTTCGATCAGCTCCTTCCTAGCATGTGAAGTTTGTGGCGATTGTTGTTGATGCGGAGCAACTTGATGATAAATCGCTTTTCGATGATAATCATTGTTGCCGAATGGATTTTGAGCTCCACTTGCTTCGCGATTTGTGCATTCTCGCTTAAAGTGCCCCTTCTCCCTACAATGAAAACAAGTAACTTTAGATTTATCAAAACCTAAAGGTGAAGTTCCAGCATCACGGAAATCATCTCTTCCAGTGATCTATTTAAACTTCTCAGCTCTTCTCAACACACTAGCCATACACCACTTTATATCCATTAGTTCCATTTCCTCAGCATCAATCTGATCGTAATCCTGTTTTGTTAACATTGGATTACCAATCCTCCCGGCTACCAAACTCTCATAAGACTCTAATACGGTCACTAACAAAGACATATGACCTTTGGCAACTTCTTCAGAGAAATTATAACCATTCTGAAGATGTAATGCAATGTTGCATTGTAGTACTTGGCCATTTTTCGTTACTGAAAAATTTGGATCAAATGACAGATATGAAGAGAATCCTTTATTGTTGTTTGATCCTTGAGATGACCCTCCAGAAGAACTGTTTGCGTTAAATGCAGTTTCGATCTTTGGTGCCATGTTGGTCTTATCAGTCGTACCTCCTTTGTAGTACAGACCAATGTCCTATTCACCATTAGAATTCTTCATTTTCTCCATCTTCCTTTGTTCCATCTCTTGAACTTCGAGCTTTTCAATAAACTTGCTCAGCGACAAATTCGCAAATTCACCATTATTCTTTAAAATCATAAGATACGTGCCCCAAACATCTTGTGGTAACGCATCAGCCAATTTTTCAACCCATTATTCTCTATCTTTCTTGATATCCAATCGCTTCATGTTAACCACCAAATTAAAATATCTTTCTATAATCATCTTGGTGTTTTCAGATTTTAATCCACGAAATAGATCAAATTCTTTCTTCAAAAGCGATTTTTTGTTCTTGATCATGTCTTGACTTCCAACAAACTTCGTTTTTAGCACTTTCCACATTGAGTGTGCACTTCCGTTGTGTTGTAATAAAATCAAGATGTCTTCCTTAATAGCTTGTTGCAAAATACTGATCAACATCTTTTCACTTTTGTATTTCTTTTTCTCTTGATCATCTAAATATTTAATAGCAACAATCTCTCCGTATTCGTCAATCGGTCTAACATATCTTTCTTCAACACCTTCCCAAGCCTCTAAGTGATTGGCTTGAACCTAGTTTTCGAAACGTTCTACCCATCCACTATACTCCTTGATATTCATGAGCTTAGGCGGTTTTTGCATGGTGCCCATTTCATTCGCTAAGTTCACATTCTGAGCCATAGTGATCGGGGTAGCAAACGTGTTGTAGAATTTGTTTTCCATGTTTCGGTTTAAAAAATTCACAAATTTTCAATTTAACATGATCAGAATCAGTTCAAACGAACTGGTAACAATCCAAACGATCTGGAGTTGGTACGATATGAGTTTGATGCGATCTGGAACAACCCATGCGAACTGGTGAGTCTCAAACGACCTGAATGTTCTTAAATCTCCTCGTACAAACTGGATTCACAAAACCAAACAATCTGAACTTAACCCTCTTCGTACGACCTGAATTCTTTCAACTCGTACGACCTGAACTATTCCAAACGATCTGGATCACTATCACATGACTTGGACTACTTCGCACGACCTGATTCACTTCGTGCGAACTGATTCAAACGACCTGAGCTAATTTCAAGTGAACTGAAGATTTTTCACACGGTTTGACTCAAACCGTGCGGTGTGACTTGGATGACCAGCTCGTGCGATCTGAGACGATTTCACACGATCTGAGCTGAATTCGAACGACCTGGTTCAAAATTTCATCATTTTGTCAAATTTGATCAGGTTTTAGGTTGATTTTAGCTATGTTGGATGACCAACTCGTGCGATCTGAGACGATTTCACACGATCTGAGCTGAATTCGAACGACCTGGTTCAAAATTTCATCATTTTGTCAAATTTGATCAGGTTTTAGGTTGATTTTAGCTATGATTTGTTCACGGATTGATTAAAACTTAGTTTTACATGTTCTATGACGAAATCAGCTCATTTTAACCGTAAATACGCTGAAATTTTGAAGAAAAAGTGTAGAAAATGAGTAGAAATGAGTAGAAATTAGATTTTATCCTTGAAAACAAGCTGAAATGGTAAGAACTCTTCCTCTTGATCTCTGATACCACTTGTAGGATCGGGGAATCGATCAAAACGAGTCGATCAGAAGAGTTCTAGACCAAATCAGAGGCGGAATTCATTGATTTGATCTTCATTCAGCTTGATATGCACTTAGAAGTAGATTAACTGTCGATTGTATTGATATAACAACTTTACACGAGCTGGAGACACTTCGGCAGAGCTTCGCTACCGGAATCAGAAAGTTACAAATGACAACCCAAGACCTCCTATTTAAAGGGAGAAACAGATCGCATGAACTAGCCTTGTCAGGTCGCACGACCTGGACATCCCAGGTCGCACGAACTGGATCTTCCAGTTCGCACGAACTGGTCACCTCGCACGAGGTGGCTTGTTCAGCTCCGTTTCACTTTTTCTCGAACTACGAGTCTTGGTTTTTATCTACTCTATTACATGACTCGATACAAGACGAAGTCAACAGACATATGCACCAACATGAACTGTCACTAAAAATAACACTCCTTCACCTTTTGATATCCCTAAATTCTTTATAGTCACTATTTTCACTTAAACAACCAAACAAAACATCACAAATTATACTATTGTTTTTCTTCTTCGATGTCCATTCAAACAACAACAATTCTCCAGCCGACCGTCGATCAACTATCTTCTTCGTTATCTCTTTCACATCAAAAAACTTTCAACTCGATACAAAGACAAAACACTAACTCAACACTATTATCTCAGATCTGGAACATATACAACTTGGATTCAAATGTTGAACAAGCTATGATGTGATCTAGATTGACGTATTAGTATGAATTGAAATCGCTAATCATACACATCCTCAAGTACAAGGGTTAATTATGTATTAGTTTAAAGATAGTAAGATTACAAAGTATGGGGACTAAAGGTGGCAAACCAGAACCTGATAACTACCACCCCATGGGTTGCGAAACCCCTTGGGAGACACCCATTCGATTTCGGTAGCAAGGAGACAAGGGAAGCGACTTTTAGTGGTTGTAAAGACACACATTTTCAAGATTCATTCTCATCCACACAATCCAAGAGACGCAACTATTCGTTAAAAGACACGTCTATTGGATCGCACCTTTTAGTTTAATATAAACAGGGTTTCAAGTTTCATTTGTATTCATTCAGTTACATTCCAATGTATTCAAATTCGGTATTCAATAAAGTTTAGATTATCGTTTATGTTCTACAGATCAAAGATCAAGTCTGGGCAATTGGTATCAGAGCATCAGACTCTAGGCGCAACGAATCGCAGGGTTTTCGCAATTAGGTTTTATTATTCTTTTCAATTCGCAAGTTAAGTTTTATTTTCGGTTCAAGGGTATCGAACCAGGGGTTAGGAATCTAGGGTTTTGATTCCTGGGTTTAGGGAGAATTAGATTGATTGATTATTACGCGTTGGGTTATACACGGGTTAAGCATTAGAGGTTTAGCGCGAAACCAAGAAAATAAAGGTTGTCGAAAAAGTGAAGATTGTTCTGCTAGAAGATATGTCAGGAACAACAACTCCACAAATCGTAATTCAATAGGAAGGAAGTTCTCTTTCCAAATTCCAGTGTCCAATTTTGAAGCCAACAAATTATACGGTTTGGACATTCGCATCAAAACGCTTCTGGAAGCGAATGTACATTGGGAAACGATTGAACCGACAAAGAATACACAGTCGGATGTTAAGAAAGATAAGTCGGCAATTGCTTTATCTATTCCAAGCAATACCTGAAGATGTCGTATTTCAAGTTGCAAATTGCAAGACTGCAAAAGAAATTTGGGAAAATTTGAAAACAAGTCACGTTGGTGTTGATCGGGTACAAAAGGCTCGTTGGCATACACTAATGTCAGGATTCGAGTTAATGCAATTGAAAGAAGATGACACTGTGGATTCTTTCTCCGCAAAGATAAACAGTGTTGTTCCATGGGCAAGCGAATTAGGGACAACACTGAGTCAACCGACTCTGGTACGCAAACTCTAAATGTCGTGCCAGACAAGTTCACTCAGATTGTCGCCTCCATGGAACAATACTCCGATCTAGATACAATGACGTTAGAAGAAGCAGTCGGAAGGTTAAAGACCTATAGGAAAGGCTAAGGTTAAAGAAAGGAAGCCTAGGAGACAGCCAAGATAGATTGATGTTTACACATCACGACAACAACTCAGGCAGAGGAAGACAGTTTGGAAACCACGGGCATGGCAGGTTCAACCAATCGCGTGGAAATTGGCGAGACAATGAAAACAAGCAAAGCACTAAGAATGAAGGATCTTCATACAGACCTAGAGGTGGAAATTCTAAGAATTGGAGGAAGTTTTGAAGGAACCCAACAGACACAAGTAAGATCTAGTGTTTCAAGTGCCAAAAGTTCAGACACTTCAAGAAAGACTGTCCCGAGAAAGAAGTTGTACAAGAACATTCAAATCTCGTCGAGGAAGACGAAGCACCCGTATTGCCAATGATAATACAAGAAGAAAATGTTGTTCAAGAAAGGGTTCTGTTAAACGAAGAACACCTAGAACCGGCAAGGTATGCCACAGAAGATGAAACTCTATGGTACTTAGACAATGGGGCAAGCAACCACATGACAGGATTGCGAAGTCACTTCAGAGAATTCGATGAAAAGGTGACGAGGCAAGTACGTTTCGATGACGGATCACACTTAGAGATTAAATGGATAGGTTCAATACTGCTGGAATGTCTGAACCAAGAACAAAAGATTGTTTTTCAAGTATACTACATTCCAAGTCTGACAAGCAGCATATTGAGCCTCTGACAACTCACAGAAATCGGTTGTAAAGTAGTTATGGACGGAGACTTACTAACAGTCCTTGACAGAAATAAAAAGTTATTAATGCAAGTCAGGAGAATGAGGAACATGTTGGTGCATGCATCTGTCGACTTCGTCTTGTATCGAGTCTTAGTCTTAGTTTGTTAGATCAGGGGACGTTTTCCGAGAAAATAGGAAATTGTATGAGTGTTTGTAATAGGTTTTGCTTGTAGTGACATAGGTAGAAGGTTTCGCTTATGTGTCACAATATAGTTCCGCTTGTATGTCACTTTGGAGGTTTCGCTTATTTGGTCTTGACCTTTGAAGCGAAACCCAAACCCTATATAAGGGTGTCATTCAAGCGAAAACAGGGGTGAGGTCATTAAAACTATACCGAAGTGCTGCCAGTCCAGGATTTGAATGTAAACTGTCAGAAATCAATGCAAATAGAAGTTTAAAGTGATTTTCTAGCTGTTCCTAAATCAAATACTTATTTTCCGCATCTGTATTTGATAGAATATCCTCTGAACGACTCGTGCGGGTCGAGACACAATCCTACAATTGGTATCAGAGCTTCAGGAGGAGGAGTTCTGCAGAGAATAGCTGGAATTCGTCAAAATTTCTCACTTCTACACCTTCTTTCTTCAGTTCAAAAGGTTTCACCGGTCAAAATCAGCTCAAAATTTCAAGGATTGTGCGTAACAGTATATAGACAAACCCTGGAAAGTTTGGTGTTAAAATTCGTATTAAAAATGGGTCAAATGAACTTCCGTATTGGTTCCGCTTATACGATCACTTCATAGTTCCGCTTGAAAGAACATGGTACTTCCGCTTATTGTGTCATCTTTTCAGAGGTTTCGCTTCAAGTGAACAAAGTAGTTTCGCTCTTGTGTCATCTTTTCAGAGGTTTCGCTTCAGTGACTCAGTTATTTCGGTTGAAAGGTTCCGCTTCAAGAGTCATTTCTGGTTTTGCTCATAAGGTTCCGCTTCAAAGATCAAGTGTTTTCGCTTATTTGAACATCAAGTGGTTCCGCTTATTTGAACTTAATAGTTCCGCTTGTTTGTATCTTGTGGTTTCGCTTCAGTGTACAACTGCCTTAGTGGTTCCGCTTATAAGGACTGTTGTAATAATTTGTTAAAATCCGAAAAATGGACGAGGAATTTTTCAACGCATTCGCTACTCCGGTTACACCAATGAGTATTGTTCAAAACACGATGTTGGAAAACGAAACGGGAACAATGCAAAAACCGCCCAAACTATTGAATATCGAGGAATATAAAGGATGGGAAGAACGGTTTGAAAATTGGGTACAAGCAAACTATTTGGATGCTTGGGAATGTGTGGAAACGAAGTATGTTAGACCAAAGAACGACGATGATGAAGAGGTTGCGATTAAAGATTTGATTGGAGATGATAGGAAGAAATACAAAAACGAGAAAATGATGCTAAGTTTGCTACACCAAGCCATAAAGGAAGATATTTTAGTGTTATTGCAGCATAATGGGAGTTCATATTCGATCTGGAAAGCATGAAAGCATTAAAATCAAAATTTAAAGGAAGCGAAGAGATGGTTAAAAACAAGAAATCACTTCTAAAGAAAGAGTTTGATTTATTTCGTGGATTGAAGAATGAAACTACAAAAGAACTCATTGAACGATATTGTAATTTGGTAATGTGTATGAAAAGATTGAGCATCACAAAAACAAATGATGAACTGATTGAAAAATTGGCTGATGCATTACCCTATGAAACTTGGGGAATGTTTTTGATGACGTTGAGAAACAAAAAGGGGTTTAAAGACTTGACATTGAGCAAATTCATTGAAAAGTTAGAAGCTCAGGAAATGGAGCAGAGAAAGATTGTTAGAATGAAAGATTTTGATGGTGAACAAGATATTGGATTGTATTACAAAGTAGGGGTAAACGCGAAATCTACCAATCCATCTCCAAAAATAGAGACTGCTTTCAATGCCAAGAATTCTCCTGGAGGTTCATCATCAGGATCAAACAGCAAAACAAGTTTCACATCATTTCCGTCTTTTGATCCTAACATTTCAGCAACGAAAAATGGGAGAAAACTTCAATGCAACATTGTTCTAAATCTTGAAAATGATCAAGATTATTCTGAAGAAGTTGCCAAAAGTCAAATGTCTTTATTAGGAATGGTTTTGGAATCTTATACTTGTTTTGTTGTAGGTCGTATCGGGAATCCAATGTTAACCAAAGAAGACTACGACCAGATAGACGCTGAAGAAATGGAGTTGATGGACATAAAGTGGTGTTTGGCTAGCGTGCTAAGGAGAGCTGAGAAATTTAAGCAGATAACGGGGAGAGATGATCTTCGTGATGCTAATGTTTCTACTTTAGGTTTTGACAAATCTAAAGTCACTTGTTTTCGGTGCAGGGAAAAAGGACACTTCAAGAGGGAATGTACTAACCGTGAAGCAAGTGGAGCTCAGAATCCTTTCAACAACAACAATGATTACTATCGAAAAGCCATCTATCACCAAGTTGGTCAACAATCATCTCAACAACATAAACATCAAGCTCAAACTGCACATGGAAGAGATGTGATTGAAGATACTGGAAAAAGAGCATGTGTAGTTAATCAAGATGAAAAGAAGTCATTCAACTGGGATAAATATATTCCAGATAATGCAAAAGCTTGTTTGATTGATCAAGATGATGAAAAGTTACCCGAGGGATTTAGCTGGTAGAATTTCTCTTGGGATAACTACATTCCTGATCAAGCTACAGCTCATACAGCTTTTGTTGCCAGAATTGAAGAAGACAGTGATAGTGATGATGATACTGAGTATTGGGCAAGAAAATTCAAAGCTGATATGAAGTTGATTGCTGAAAGTGATAGTGAGGATGAGAAGGTAAAAAAGCAGAAGAAGAAAATGGTGAAAACACCGGTGAGCAGTGATGATGAAACAACTCCGGTGATTCGAAAGAAAGTGAGAGTTCCAGAGTTCAAGATTGATGAAGAAGCTGTTGCTAAAAAGAGTCCAATAATTTGTGAAAATTGTGAAGATGTGAAGAAACAATATAGTTCTTTGATTCACAATATGAACAGATTAAAGGAATCTTATGATGTGCTCAACAAAGCGATGAACATGTATAACAACACAAGTGAAGAACAAGCAACTGCGAGGAAGACACTTCAAGGAGCTTTCATGGTCAAACAAAAAGTTGTAAACAACTATATTGAGAAGTGTGTTGAACTTGAACAGAAATTGGAACTTCAAAGAATTGAAACTGAAAGAGTTAATCGTTTATTGAAAAGTTACTCATGTTCGTCTTATGTCATTGACAGGATTTATCCGACAGCTGAGAGCTTGAAGGCATTTGAGGACAATGATGTAACTGAAGAAAAGAAAGTTTCTGAGGAAAATGTTGAAGAAAAGACTCCAGTGAAGAAGATTAAAAAGAAGAAAGACACTGAAAAGACGTCATCTGGTAAGAACCAAGGTGTCAGTTACAATAGATGTCCACCCCCGCTGGAAAATGGATATCTGGCTAGAAATCCAAATGATGAAAGAGTCAAAAAGGCAACAAATTTACAGTGGGAGTCGGAGTCGTCAGTAAATTTGCCAGATAGTATTGATATTGTGTTTACATCGTCTGACACTGATCAACAGTCTCAATTGATGAAGAAAGTCGTAGATCATGTGTTAGAAAATGATGAAATAGAGGAGTCAAAGTCGGAGTTTGCGTCAGAGTCAAAGTCTGGGTCAAGCACTTCATGTCAAACAGAAAAACAGGACAAAAGAGTTTATGATAGAAAGTTTTTGTTATCAAAATCTAATTTGGATGATGGATTGTTCAAAGTTGCATATACTTTGAATGATTCTGACAAATTATATTCTGATGAGGAATTTCCAATAAGAGGTGTCAAAACTGAATTGATAAACAAGGTTTTCACACTCACAGAAATTAATATTTCTGAAATAAAAGACTTATGTCTTAATGAAAAACCTAAAATTTACACCTCAAGAGTGCAACAAAGATTAAACAAGAAAAAGAATTACAGTTCTGGTTCAGGTTTCCAAAAGAAATCAAACCATAACGGTAATTTCAAAAAGAAGGGGTTAGGTTTTATTCCTACAGAAAAATGAAAAATTTGTTCGTGATTTTAAATCCAAAATGAAATTTGTTTCAGGAACGTCATCCGAGGAAGAAGAAAAGAAAGATTTCTGGAGGCAGTCAAACAATGGATTCCTTGCAAAGAAGCAAGATGAATTAAAGAAGATGGCTGAGGAGAATACATATACGAGAACCTGTTTCCGGTGCAACATTGTTGGACATATTGCCCGAGATTGTTCTAAGGCAATACAATCGAAACAGGGAGTAGTTCGTAAGCTCAAAGAGAAAGTGGTTGAGTTCGAACCACCAATTGATAATACAAAATTGTTTAAAAACTCTATATTTGAAATTGGTGAATGTTCGAACAAGTTTTATAAGAAGAAAGCTAAATCTGACAAACAGAAATGGGTTGTTAAGAAAGTTAATGAAAGCTCTAGCGATAATTCTGATAAGTCAAAATCAGAGGAGCTATCTTCAGGCGATGAAACTGATTCCATAAAATCAGTTGAGCCACAAGTTGTTTCAAAATGTGAAGCTGTTTTAAAAAATGAAAAATCAGTTCCGATTGTGAATGATGAGGAGTTTCCATCACTTCGGGCTGAGAATTATAAAAAGAAAATTGGTAAAACTGAAATTTCTAGCCAATTTTATAATGATAAACAGGAATTTGACGCTGAGAAGGTCTTTAACCCTAAAGTTCAACATATCTTTGGTAAGATGATCGATCGAAAAGTCAAAGGGGTTAAAGAATTTTATGAGAAGAAAACAAAGAAAGAAAAGGTTGAACCATCCCTGGTTTGTGACTGGGATGGTACATATTATGAACAGTAAGTTTCAGGACTTGCCGGAGCTCCCAGGTTGTAAGCGTGGAGCATGTATCGGCATTTTTCTTAAGATTGATTCAGTAACGTCAATCATACAAACGGTAAAGAGGTTTGTTTGTATTTGTTGAACAAGTGATTAGAGGATTTGATTGTGCATAACTTGTGCATATGGTAAATCAAGGACATTAATTTGTACTTGTATTTTCCTACAAGTTGTTGAGAGACAAGATGATGAACCGTATCCCTGTCCCTACAAGTGGTAAAAATCAATCAAACTTATTTTCCGGAAAAACCATTTTGATTAAAACAAACTTAAGTGTTTTGAAATCTAAATGGGAAAATAGTTTGTTGATAGGGGGAGTTCTGATTGTTTACGCTAAAAGAATGGTGAATTGATGTGATTTGATATCAGTTGTCATATCTCTGTACAGTTTGTTTTGAACTTACTTCAAGTGTGTCATGTGCTTAGTTTGTTTTCAATTTACATTAGATGTAATTGAATTTTAGTGGGAGTAAGAAATTTTAGAAAATCCAAAAACATCTGAAAATTTGAAAAAGTAAAAAAAAAAAACATGTTAAAATAAAAAATGAGGTTTGTTGCGAAAAAGAGGAAATGATAGTACATCAGTGGACTATCACAACACGCTAAAGAAAGGTAAAGTATAAAATGTGATAAACAATCTTACTGCAGATGTGTCAGTAGGTTTTCGCACACTTAGTAAATTGAAACGCGATATAAACCTAATTCAAACTTACTTGATTTGTGGGTAACTATTCTTGAATATATGGGTAACCCCCAAAATCTTGTTTGAAAGGTCCCATATTCTGAGATACTAGGTCTTTATACTCAGTGATATCTGGGGTATTATCCCGGGACTTCGGCTGTATGGAAATACTGACCTAGTCCCCGGATAATGCTTTCTGCAAAATGCTTGAAACATAGCATCGCCCTTAGCAAGCTGATGAAACAATAAAATTGATAGTCGCTGCTGTTGTAACAAAAGATCCTCTAAAGGGGACACACTAACGTCGAAGCCGTCATCTCTCTGCGTATACGGAAGTATCGACCTGAGCTCTCACGGCCCTCGCACATAACCCCTTTACAGATATCATCTGTGGTATACTCACCTGTAAGACTGAATATTGGGATCTAGATACAGGAGTATATTCGAGTGGCGTGATACACAATTAAGTTTAAGTTTCTAAAACACTAATATCGTATCTCGAATCAATTGAAATTTGTGTGAAAATTTAAAGTGGACCAATATACTAACAATCTAGGTAAATTGTTTAGATCTGAGAATGTTTAAAGCTTAACGGTGTTAGTGATGTGTTTCAAAACTGATATGATCCTCTTGCACAAACTTACAAAAATATTGTCTGTAAATATTTCATTTCCGCATTCTTTCTGTCTTTGCAAGTTGTGTCATTTACTTTCTATTAGAAAAATACAAAAAGATTTGTGGTGTGTTTTAGCATAAATTTTGAAAAAGTTAAACAGATTTTCGACAACTGATATTGAAAAATAGATTTTCAAAATTCTAAGTGCTAAACATGATGAACAGATGGTTTGGGAGATTGTTTGATTTGTTTGTGATAAGTTTCAAATATTGTTTATATGCTTAAACGTTTTTCATAAAACTTATGTTTGTGGAAGAGTTTTGTTCAGGAAAAGTCATTATTTGAGGGGGAGTGAATGTTGGAGCTGAGGAACTCAAAAGATGTTAACATCAAAGTGAGGGAGTCTGTTGGTGATAAAAGAGAGAAATGAAGATAGAGAGAGAGAAGCCCAGAGACTGATCAAGACTGAAGACGTGAAGACACAACATTGTCATAACTCGATAGTCGACTCGTCAACATCTGAGGGGGAGTCTGTTGGTGCATGCATCTGTCGACTTCGTCTTGTATCAAGTCTTAGTCTTAGTTTGTTAGATCAGGGCACGTTTTACGAGAAAACAGGAAATTGTATGAGTGTTTGTAATAGGTTTTGCTTGTAGTGACATAGATAGAAGGTTTCGCTTATGTGTCACAATATAGTTCCGCTTGTATGTCACTTTGGAGGTTTCGCTTATTTGGTCTTGACCTTTGAAGCGAAACCCAAACCCTATATAAGGGTGTCATTCAAGCGAAAACAGGGGTGAGGTCATTAAAACTGTACCGAAGTGCTGCCGGTCCAGGATTTGAATGTAAACTGTCAGAAATCAATGCAAATAGAAGTTTAAAGTGATTTGCTAGCTGTTCCTAAATCAAATACTTATTTTCCGTATCTGTATTTGATAGAATATCCTCTGAACGACTCGTGCGGGTCGAGACACGATCCTACAGAACATGTTGTATAAAGTAAAATTGAAGATTGGAAGGCAAATCTACCTGCTCTCAAACACAGAAGATTTAGCATGGTTGTGGCAGGCAAGGTTAGGCCATTTACATTTCGATGTTATTAAGGAAATGACTCGAAAGAACTTGGTATATAGAGTTCCTCAAATACGTCATGCCAGTCAAGTGTGTGATGCATGCTTATTAGGAAAACATAGTAGGACACCATTTCCAAATCTGGCAAAATTCAGATCTTTTCCGGATTTATTCTATGGAGATTTGTGTGGTCCTATATCACCACCAACACATGCTGCGAAGAATAAGTACATATTTCTATTTGTAGACGATTGCACTTGCTACATGTGGGCATATCTAATAACTTCCAAGGATCAAGCATTCACAACTTTCAAGCAGTTCAAAGAAAAGGTGGAGACAGAAATTCGAACCAAGTTAAAGATGTTAAGGACAGAAAGAGGAGGAGAATTCACGTCGGTTGAATTAAACAAGTATTGCAAAGACAACGGCATAGCAAGACAACTTACAACGCCGTACTCCCCACAGCAAAATGGAGTAGTGGAAAGAAGGAACAGGACGATGTTGTGAACTACTCGGAGTATGCTCAAGGTAGTGAACATGCCACAGAATTTTTGGGTTGTCTAAGGGTGCCGTATTCTATGATCCCAGTTCCATCATAGTTTCCATAACCAAGAAAAGTTCAAGATTCACAATTAGGATTCCTAACCTAGGTAGTGCTTTTCCCATCCTTGAATTCTTTTCAGTAATCAATTCGAAGTTTAGTAGTTCTAGTTTATCATATTTAATTTTCTTTACTTCGAATCAAGCAATTGTAGGTCCCCTGGTTCGTACGGATCGTCACAGAATTGTCAATCCAACCTAGAGTGCGGAATCCTCTAGACCAGATTAGCACAGAAACGAGTAGAAACAGAAATTACTATCAAACGGGTTTTTATTGATTATCTATCACAATGATTACAATCAATCAAAACCCTAATTCGTTCAAGCTCTAATGCCTTCACGAAAACTCTCTCACAAACTGTTTTTAGCTGATTAACCTAAACCCTAATGCAAATACTTGTTTATATAACACAAGGTTGCAACTTGGGCTAGGTTAAAACCTCATGGGTTGCGAATGCGTCTAACCCCAATTCGTCCCATACACCCAATATGTGTGGGTTTGGTTAGCCCAAACATTACAACTAACTATTACAAAGCTAAACCCACTAACCATTTATCGTTTTACTAATTACAAGATATCCAAAGACCAATTCTAAAAGCTGTTGTCACAAATATGCACCAACAGCAATCAAAACCTTCTTTTTATAAACAAAACCAATCTAACCGTTTAAACCTCATTTAATTCTTAGTCGGAGTCTAGTGTTGTCACACCCCAACCGATGGCGGAAACATCGGGGTGCGAGCACTAGGCGTTTAGATTGCTCATGAGATTCCTTAACACTAAATATTTCAATAGAAATTAAATTGATTTCATGTAGTGTCTAAACCATACAACCATCCCAATAAGTATCAAATTACATCATCAGCAAATATTGTCTCAAAGTTTCTAGATTAATTAGGTGACGTTTCTAGGCATCGTCCTAGCTTGATTCCATTAGATCCCTTAGCATCCTATCAGCCTGCAACATGTATTAAAATATCAATACAAAGTATTGGCGAGTATACAAGTTTGAATAATAGCATAATAGGTTAAAACAACTCATATCCATATGTAAATGTAACAAAATAGTTTCAGTCGTGCTAGTGTCGCAGTCCACGTAGTGATAGCCCAAGTATCCCGATGCTTTAGTGTTTACCCAAGACTCAAGGTAAACTAGAATCCCCCTAACAATACCCCCCGAGAATAATGGGAGAGGTGCATCTCCTATAGCGCTACTATTGTTAAGGCGGAACTACACACTCTGGATTAAACGTCACATAACACAAAGAGTCAAGAATCAAGAATCACAAGTTTCACATACACATAGGATATAGTTTAGATTTCAAAAGATTCAAGTATCGTAGTTTAATAGAATACATGTTACATCCCAAAGTTAAAGCAAAAAGGGATCGAGTATGCTCACAATGATTGCCTAACAGTATAGACTGTTATTGGATCAAAGGGAGCTCTTTTTAGAATTAGCCTGGTTAGATTACAACGGATAAGAGTCGAGCAGCATAACGAGATTGTGCGAAGTGTCAGAACAGTCACTGGATCGGATGGCTGTCCGATCAGATGGCTATCCGATCGGATTGCCACTCGATCGGGTGACTTAGTGCAAGTGGGACGGGTGGCTGTCCGATCAGATGGCTGTCCGATCGGGTGGCCACTCTATCCAAGTGTTCAAGTTTCAGGTCCGCAGATTAAGTGCTTTGGTCAACTTGATCGGATGGCTATCCGATTGGATGGCTATCCGATCGGGTCGCCACTCGATCAAGGTTCCCCAAATATTTGAGTTTGCTAGACAATGCTACCCGATCGGGTGACTGTCCGATCGGATGGTCATCCGATCGGATTGTCAATCGATCGAGTGATCCTAGTCCCGTTCGTAATTTTGTAGAATTTCTAAGTTTCAAGATTAACGATGACGGCGCGGTACGTGTTGAGACAATGGTAAACTCATCGGCACACAGCCGTTCTGATCGGGTGGGAACCACCCCATTCCGATCAGTTAACTGTCCACGATAGTGTTTATGTCAAAAATCCATGTTCCGACCATCATTCTCCGGTGGAAATCCATCTCTAAGCCGACTCCAGACTAATAATCAAGTCTACAGCCCGTTCAGAGTCGGATTCACCCGTATAAAGTAAAAGTTTGAGGAAAAGATGAAAATAACACAAGTTTTATTATGAAAAATCCTAGTTCTAGTTTAGATTTGATGAAAAATACATGGAATCCCTTAAATCTTAGCTAGATCTTACCAAGAATGACCTCGTATAGTAGTTTGTACAAACCACCATGATGACATCATCCTCAAGATCTCAGATCTGAGAGATTTCACGGTGAAAAGTGTGATTTCAAGGGTGAATCACGTAGAGGATGAAGTGTAGATCAAGAAAGTACAACGATCTAGCTTAAAACGTACCGAAATCGACGAGAAAATGAAGAAATGTAGTGTGCGTGCGTCTGGTCGAGCAGGGCTGTCACATCAGGGAATAAAGTGATGTGACAGGCCTATTTATAGTGTCAGAGTGTGTGAAGAGGGGCGGTGTGCACGGATCGGATGGTGGTCCGATCGAGTGACCATCCGATCGGGTGGTCATCCGATCGGGTGGCTATCCGATCGGGTGGTCATCCGATTGGATTGCCACTCGGTCAATCCATCTTTTTTGCATTCCTGTCCTTGATTCGTTTTGAGAGTTAGATTAAGTGTTTGCATTGCGTAAAGTTTGGTAAAATTATCACATTACTAGATTACATCATAAACACAAAAGTTTCCAAGTTTCATAGATTCCGTCAGTGACAAGACTTTAGTCTCTCGTTCAACCAAGAATCAAGTTTTCACGAGTCTAAAGAATCAAGCACCAAACAAGTATCAAGATTCAAGAATCATAGTTTCTCAAGTATCAAGAATCAAGAGTCTAGATTTCCATGTATCAAGTGTCAAGAATCATTATAAAGAATCTAGATTTCATAGTATTAAGAATCAAGTGTCTAGATTAAGCTTCAAAAGTCAAGTATATAGATTTAAGTGTCAAGTCTCATAGTGTTAAGTATCAAAAATCAAGTATCTAGAATAAAGAATCAAGCATCATAGTGTTAAGCATCAAGTATCAATATGATTCATACGAAAAGTGTCAAAGTATCAACATCACATGACTATAGGGACTAAAACTGATAATTAACAAAAGTTCAGGGACTAATCCTGCCAATAGCCTAAAGTTTGGGGACGCTGGGCGTTACAGTCTCCCCTCCTTTAGGAGATTTCGTCCCCGAAATCTTAGAGGAAGACTGTTCGAAGAGCTGTGGATACTTGGCCTTCATATCACTTTTCAATTCCCAAGTGAATTTGGCGCCACGCTTTCCTTCCCATCGAACCTTAACAATGGGAATTTTGCTGCACCTCAGATGCTTGACAGCTTGATCCATGATTTCGACCGGTTTCTCCACAAACTGAACAACCTCGTTTATTTGCAAGTCTTCGAGGGGAACCTGCAGTCCCTCATTGGATAGGCATTTACGTAGATTAGATACGTGGAACACTGGATGCACGTTGTTTAGTTCTTGTGGCAAGTCGAGTCTGTACGCCACCTTGCCAATCCTTTCAAGTATTACGAAAGGACCCACATAGCGAGGAGCGAGCTTTCCCTTCTTCCCGAAACGAACTACTCCCTTCCAGGGAGATACCTTGAGAAGAACTCGGTCACTAACAACAAATTCCAGAGGCTTCCGCCTATTATCAGCATAGATTTTTTGTCTGCTCCTAGCCTTGATCAAGTTATCATGGATCTGAAGAATCTTATCCGTTGTCTCTTGAATAATTTCAGGGCCAGTAAACTGCTTGTCACCAATCTCATGCCAGCTGAGAGGGGATCGGCACTTGCGGCCATACAAAGCTTCGAAAGGAGCCCTCTGAATACTGGAATGATGGTTGTTGTTGTATGAGAACTCAATCAATGGTAAATGTACATCCCAATTACCACCAAAGTCGATGACACAAGAACGAAGCATATCCTCTAGGTTTGAATAGTACGCTCGGTCTGTCCATCCGTCTGAGGATGAAAGGCCGTGCTAAGATTCAAGTGCGAACCCATAGCAGACTGAAACGTTTGCTAAAGACGTGAAGTAAAACGACCATCACGGTCCGATATTATGTCAAGAGGTATGCCATGACAGCATATAATCTCATCGGTATTGTTAGGATCTGAGTTTGGATTGATTGTGATTTGTGTTTGAATTTAGATGAACAAATGAAAGAGTAGTGCAGCGGAATTTAATGGAACCAAACTTTTCACAATCAAACAGAAGAAATGCTATCAATCATACATTTTCTAACACTGAATCAAATGATTAAATTTATTTTTAAACTCTGATTACAATGTGTGTATGATATGCAAACTCCCCCTCAGCCTGAGCTCAGTGTTTGTTCGCGCAGAAAGAAGATGGTGAATGAGCTAAACAGAACAGTACAGAGTACTGTTCTATTTATAGGCACTTGCAAACCACTGAGCATCAAAGCTGACGTCACCATGAAAGTGACATCTAACCTCCTAACAAACTCTAACCTTTGATCTATACAAACACTACTATGCTAACTACTGATATTACATTTCAATGCATAAACTAAACATAAACTGCTGTTGCATCCTTCCACTGCTGTGAACCCAGTAGTACTTGTCATGATCAGCAGTGCTTGAACCAAGGCAGTAGATCGAGCAGCAGAGCTTTAGTTCTTCTATCAGACTTTGTCTTGGTCAGCAGTTGTAGGTCAGCAGATTGCATGATCAGCAGATAGGAGGTCAGCAGATGTTGAAACCACTTTCAAGGGGAGAGACTTGCAACCAAACATCTGCTTATTCTGAATCTACTGCTGTGATCCAGTTTTGGCTTTTATTATCTGTTCCTTTGGTAGGGTTCAATCCCAACAATCTCCCCCTGGAACAGATAATGCCAAAACTCTCCATTATTGTAGATTTTTATTGCCTTAACAACAGTTCCCTTATTTGCCCTTTGAATTGTAGTTCAAAGGTTAAGGCATCTGTATCATCTTCATCCCTGCTAAGTGGAAGATCAAGGAGATCCTGCAAATCTTCAAGTCTCAGGCCAAGAGCTTGTTCCCTTGTAAGTTTCTTCACTTCGCCATCTGCCCTGACCATTGTCAATACGTGGTTCTGTTTATCAGTTTTCCACTCTTGTATTTTTAGGCAAGATGGGTTTCTTGGGAGATTTTTATTTGTTGAGGAGTTTGGTGAGGCTGGCCTATTCATAACTGGCTGAGCAGTATGTGCAGATTGTTCCAGTTCAGATTCTTCTTTCAACATTAACAACAGGCCCTTTTTCACAATGGCATTTCCAGTAAGAATCTCTTGAACTGTTTCAGAACCTAACTGGCTTTGTCTCCTTCTTTTGTAGATGGCAGTACCAGTAGGAGCAGTGGTTCTTTTGGGATGTGGCTTTGATGATCCTTTCGAAACCTCTGCTTTGGAGTAATCAGGCTTTTATGGAGCTGTTGGATCTTTCTTCCTTAGCTCTTCCAACCTTTTGTAGGTGGCCCTGAGCCTTGCTTCTCCCCACTTAGACACAGAGTTCTTTGACCCATAATCAGCAATTGTCAGCTCCTCTTTCATTCTCTTCAGCTCTAAAGCTTTATCAACTTCAACCTTTTTGAATTTTTCTGGGGGAGTCTGCTCGACCTTATTCTTGATCATTTCATGAATCCTAGCTACTTCCTCTTCAAGCTCAGGAATGGTCCAGTTTCTGAACATGTGTTTCTCCCCCTTGTATGTCTTTTAGGTCATTATATTTTCAATGTAGTCTTTTCTCAAGGACTCATCTACCCTTTCATAGATTTGCTGATATACATTTTTTGCAAATTGTTCCAAAGCTTTGACCTGTGTAAGTAGAAACTGATAGTTTTGTTGATACTCTCTATCAGATTTCCCTTGTTTGTTTTTGATTGAGATATCCTCTGCATGCTTGGCCTTGATTTTCAAGTATTCTTCAATATTAGTTGGCCTGGGATATCCTTCAATCGATGGCAAGCTCCTTTTGGCAGGGTCATCCTCATAGTAGAAAGACTTAATTTCATTACTGACTGTCACAAGTTCAAGAGGAAATTGAACACCTGCAGGAGGTAAGGGTTTGTACAGTTGAGCTGAAGAGAGAGGAATGGGTTTTGAAACTGTGACAAGTGCTTGGGATTTTGAAGCTTTTGGTGGTGGTGATGGAGAATCGTCATCTAATATGACAACCCTTCTCCTTTTTATTTTAGGGAGGGCAGATGATGTTTTGGGTGGATCAGTGGGAGTGATTTGGATGGCAGTGGTTTGTGACTGACTAACAGTTGTTGAAACAACTGGTGTTTCAACCACTGTTGTCATTACAACAGATGTTTTGACATCTGCTGTCTTCTGCTTTAGGGCAGGAACTGATGGTGGTGGTAAAGCAGTGGTAGTGGTGTGTGTTGAAGTGGTGTGTGTTTGAGTGGGAGCAGATGTTTCAGCAACTGCTTGGATGGTGGTTTGATGTTGGTGGCTTTTGGACAGTGGTTTTGGAGTGTGCTTTGGAAGGCTGGATGTTGTGGATTTGGGTATCCTTACTTTTCTAGTAAGTTTTCTTTTTGGAATTGGATTTTGATCATCCTTTTCACCAGAACAACCCTGCGCATTTAGCTTCATGAAAGCTTTCTTCTCCTCATTCCACCTTGACAAGGCCTTTGCCGCTCTATCCCTTTTTACACTTATGATAGCATCATCAAGTGCATTCTGGGTAACATCAACCCTCTTACTACCATCTGGCAAGGGAATTTCTCTGAGCATTGCACCTGTTACTGTATCAAGATATAGCCCATTTTCAATCCCTTTCTTTGTCCACTGCTTGATTTTCTCCCGCTTTTTGGCATTATCTGCAGGGAGGTCATCAATATAAAGCACAGTTGGAGGAGCAGTGCCAGTGGTTGTTAACAAATGGGCCTTAAGAGCCTTCATGTCATCGTTTGTATCCCTGAACCTAGACTCCATTGCCTTTTTGAGATTTTGAACATGTTTTTCATGTTGTTGCTCGGCCAACTGAAATTGTTGATGGAGAAAAGGTGGAAAGAGGTTCCAGAGCTCATTTGTAACATCTGCTGGTTGTGGAGCAGGTGTTTGAGATGGAACAGCAGTGGATGGTACCTTTTGAATTGTTAACAACTGTTGCAGCATTTCTTTAATTTCTGCAACAAATGTATCCAATTTTTCAACACGTTCCGTCAATTCTTGGTACTTTAAACCATCACCCAATTGAATGGGATCATCTGATTTCCCACTAGCAGTGGTTTTATCAGAAGTGGAGGTAGGGAGTGTACTCCAAACATCAACAACTGATGCCCCTTTTTCTTGGTACTGGGGTCTTCTTCCTTTAACACTTGATAATCCAGTGGTTAGTACAAACTCACTGGCAGATAACAGAGGTGTTATAGAAGGAATTGCCTCCAAGGAAGTCTTATTGATGTAACCACTGGCCAAGTGCAAACCTGTAGGTTCAACACTTGTAGTGGCTGCTTCACTTGGAATACCACCAAGAGTTACGTGTAACTCAAGGGGTGTAACCTCCTCAGGTTGTGTTGGTGGGTTAGCAAAGATTGATACATCAAGCCCAGTCTCTTGTTGAGGTATTTTCTCATGAACGGGTGATTGAGAAGGACTGGTTTGTGCTAGGTTCAAATCAATTGCATCCAATAGCAGTTTGGTGTTTGGTGGAATTGGGGATGTGAAGGTAGGTTTAGAAAGCAGAATTGCCCCAGGTATTGGGCTGTGGAGGATGGAAACGAGTGCTTCCAGAGCATCATGATGTGGTGACCCTGTGTGTACAACCTGTTCTTTTTGTGAGGAGACAGGAGGAGTTTCAGGTATAGGTTGAGATATTTCTACCAACTGCTGTGAGGAAGTAGCAGCAGTGGTTTGTTGTGATTTTTGTGCAATCACAGGCAGTTGCTTTGGTATCTCATCCTCCAGAGTTGCCTTTTTGATGGGTTTGGGGAGTTTTTGATTTTTCTTTTTCTGTGGTTTTTTGGAGATTTTAGGTGTGGGTTTCAAGACAGTTGTGTGACAACCCTCGTATTTGCATGTATCCGTACGATTATTTAATGATAATTAAAGTGCTTAGTAACAGTGTTGAATTACTTAACTGTTTCCTGTTACTGTGTCATACTTACATGTGCGTGCTAGCATACTAGTAGTATGCAGGAATTAATTATGTTACAAAAATATACCTGTAAGACACCTTACGGAACAATTAAACAAATTAACGAGACAGTATCCGACCGAACAACCGGACATTACCCGGGACACCGAAATTTTGTCAGAAATATTATTTTATTATCCTTAAATAATTATGGTCTCAAAAATTCCCCACACACTATAGAAATATGTCATACACTCACCATTCTAGAAAATACCCTTAACCTCCTAATTATTTACCCACTAATCCTCAAATTTTACAATTTACCCCCCCCCCCCAATCTGATTTTCGGTCCTAGGTGGACCCCACAAAGATCACCATGATTACCCCCATATATTTTGTTTAGATCTTCTTTGATTGTTGCTTGCAAGAATGAACAAAATATTAGGGAATCTCTTATGTGTATGGCCAATACCTCTTACAAGATCATTTGTAATCTTTCACCTCTCTCTCACCTCACTTCTCTCTCTCACTTTCGGCCCTCCATAGCAGCCACCATCACCACCACTTCACAACCATAAACATCCATCATCAAGTTCCATTCAAAGCTTGAAGTTCATTCATGGAGGTTGCAAGTTGAAGGACTTTCTAAGGAGCTTTGTTCTAGTCTTTTTCATCATCTTCTCTCTACATCTTCATCACTAGAATCATCCCTAGACTTGTGCTAGTAGTAAGTCCCTTCACACCATAGTTTCATCTTGTTCTTTGTTATGATACTTAGTAGGAGGATGATAATCAAGTAACACAAGAAAATGAACACTAAAAAGATGAACATGAAATTCTGCATAAAAACCCTACATAAAAAGTTTGTGTGAAGTTGAAATCTGGTTGGTTTAGGGTTGGTTAAAGCACGATTGAGGTTTGAGCATTAAATCATCGATAAACCATGGTTAGGGTCTTTGTTGATGCATTTTTAGTAACTCCTACAATGTAAACAGCTTGCTGAGTTGTATTTACAGCCAACTTCAACAGGCTGTAACTGGACCGTCTTAAATCGAAAAACTGATTTTCTAAAGCCTAAAATGTGTATTTTGGAATAACTAAACAAATGGCACTGGAATTGTAATTTTTCGAGATTGTTTACTATTTTTAAAAGACTGTTTCTGGACAGCAGCTCAAGCTGCATTTTTACTGCAGAAAAAGTGTGTTGTTTTCGGAGTCATAACTTGAAACCTGAGTAGAATCAACTCATGGAATTTTTACAGGGGATGGTCACCGTTGTCCGGATGATCCTCCAACTGGAATTTCGTCAATCGGACTTACGATTAATTTTTAGTGAATTATTCCGTAAACTGCAATCAGAAAGTAACAAATCTGATTGCAGTCGGGAAAATGATTTTCTATAAAACATTGGTAACGAACTAGACCCCGATATTTTTACATAATAAATTTTGGAACATGTAGGACCTTCTGTAAAAATTTGAGAATTTTTGGAAAAGGATAACTATTTTATTAAAATCCCCGAAAACAGCCTAGTTTTGAATATAAAAGCTGAAGCGACATAAGTAGTGATTTTGCGTGTCTAAATGTCGGGTAGGCTATCTGAGAATAATCTAACATGTTATATGTCAATAAAAATGCTATGTGCAATGTCGTATGTTTGTCTATGAGTGGGGAATAAATGGGAAACTTATATGGGCAAGAACCGTTAAAGTAATGCATGTTATGTGATAGATACGTGTAGGGACTTTGTGCTCTATTTGAAATCACTAATAAACTAAGTGATAATTATACTAGGGCGTGATTGACCGACCTTGACTATTAGCTATATTTGAGAATCAAACCGAGCAACCAATGTGAGTTCACACTCTTTCCAAGGCATGGGGTTCCCGGTGGGTTGGGAATGGGATTGAATGGCTACTCGAACTATCATTACTATTAAACTACTTACTACTGTCCTCGGATTTAAGGGCACGTACGTAAAGCCTACGTACACGACCATAAGACCATCAACTCTATCAATTAAAGTCCCTCAGTTATCGACTTAATCGCCGAGGCCTATGGCGAGCGGGTCATTAGTTAATAGCGTTATTAGGTTTAACAAACCTCACACCGTGCCAGTCGGACGGGCGTGTACTAATGGACTATGGGCAAAGGGTCAATGCTGATAGACATTGACTTAGGGCACCTCTTACATTTTCATGGCAGTCGATATGCGTGGTCTAGTAACACATGGGAAGCCCCCACCAATCTTCGCAAACATGTCAGGAAGACCGCGATACGAATTTATACGATACATGATTTACAAAACGAACAAATGATTTACGAAACGAATGCTATAACTAAACAACCAGTTGTGAATTCACTCAACTTTGTTGTTGACTCGTTGTTAGATGCCTTACAGGTCGTTAAATGCTTGGAGCTTGCACGAGGAAGGAGTCGTTGTGGTGCACGGACTGTTATGTTTCGTGCTTAATAGTTAAATCCTTATGAACTTATTAAACTTGCATTTTGAACTTTAACTTATAAACTATGGACTTGTGTTTTGGACTTTACGTTTATGCTCCCGCTGTTTAAATTAAAAACTTGGTTAACTAGCTCTTAGTCACCAAACGTATTGTGGTTGGCTTTATTTTCCTAAATATGTTGTTCAGTATGATTGGTGGCTCGATCCTGGTCACGTCACGCCTCCAAGCGGTGGTACTCCGAATGGTGGATTTTGGGGGTGTGACAGATTGGTATCAGAGCCATTGGTTATGGTGAACTTGGTTTTAAAAAGGGGAAAAGCTTTTTTTTTTTTTTTTTGATAAAACCAGACTATAACCTGTACAGTGCTCAATGATCCACAACGACGCTTCGCTCCACGTGCAAGACTCAACATCCTAGGTGATATGGTTTATGTTTATATTACCTACTTGTTAGTTACATGGTACATGATTCATGGTCTGCATTAGTTAATGTCATACCCCCAAAAATCCACACGCGGAGTATCAACGCTTGGAGGCGTGACTGACCAGGATCAAGCCACCAATCGTATTGAACATTAAATGTGATTTAACCAAACCAATATGAAAGGTGTTTCAAAACACAAGTATAATCTTAAAGCTTAGCGGAAGCATAAAAATAAACCCAACATAATCATAAGTATGTAATGTCATAAACGTTTAGCAAAGCATTCACGATCCTTGTCCACAACGACCGCGCCTCCCAGTGCAAGCTCCTAGTGTACCTAACGACCTGCAAGGCATGTAACAGAGAGTCAACAACTAGTTGAGCGAGTTCACAGTGGGTTATTTAGTAATAATGTTCGTTTCATAAATCGTTTGCTTGTTTAGTAACCCATGTATCGTTATTAATTACATCGCGGCCCTCCAGGCATGTGTGCGAAGATTAGTGGGGGTTTCCCATGTATTGTAGACATAATTTTATTTGTATCACGGCCCTCCAGGCATGTGTGCGAAGATTAGTATAAGTATCGCGGCCATACCAGGCATGTGTGCGAAGAACAGTATCAGTATCGCGGCCATTACAGGCATGTGTGCGAAGAGTAGTGGGGGATTTCCCCAGGTATCACTAGTCTAGTAGTTTTTCCCATAACCATGAAAGTACAATTCATCAATAATCCCATTCCCTACCCCGGGAATCCCATGCCTTAGTAAGAGTGTGAACTCACTTTGGTTTGCTCGGTATGCTAAGTTATGTGCTCACAGTTAATCAATCAAGTCCTAGAGTGCACGTATACGTAATCAGTTTATATTCTCGAAGTTCATGCATGCACATACCATCATAAAAAAAATAACACATAAACAATTACCAAGTAGCACATAGCACGTATTCTGAATCATATAAGTCATGCGTATCAGCTAACAGTTGTTAATAATGCAAGCTAACTTTTAACAGAACTTAACCAAGTTACTGTGCAAATTAACCAATCGGCGAAACACCCATGTTTCGCCGTGAATCACTTTCGACGAAACGCCCTTCGTTTCGTCGTGACATCTCTCGGCGGAACACTCTTGATTCGTCAGGTTGTTTTGTCATGATTAGTCTCGGCGAAACACATTGTGTTTCGCCATCAAAAGTGTTTCGCCAATACCCTTGCTACGCTAACATAGAACAATAATATAGGTTCTTAAATTTGCGGTTGTCATTAAAATGCTATTGGGCCGATCCAACAGCCAATGGCCTTCATGGACCGCCCATCACCACCAATCAACATGGAACACAAAAGATCCCTATGCTAGTGACTTGTTCTTGGCTTGTGCAACTATCATTTGACCCACCTACAAGATGGAAGTCCCATGCCATTGGACCAAAAAAATGCACAACCAAGGTTTCCCATTGGACCTCCAATATCAAACTCAAACCAAATAGTCAACTGCACATGACCATTTGTCGGATTCATCATCATCATCACACTATACAAAGATCAAGGTTGAAAACATTTAACTCATCACATGTTTTCTGCCAATGCTATGACCAAGAATGTATTATTGGACCCTCATAACATTCATTAATTTTTATGGTCGCCAACTATAAAGCATTTTTGATGTGATCGATTATGTAAGGTGCTACTATTATTTGATTGGACCACCATTCAACCTAGCCGCTAATTCAATGAATGGCACACATTAATTTGGCTACTGACAATACACATGAATTTACAATACAATCACTATGCAATTACAATTATGATGACCGACTACCATAGTATCAATAATCATCATGGTCGATATGCACGAATAACATTTAGATTAATGTTTTAAAAACATATAATTGGATAATGATTAGCAACTAACCACGATGGTTCTTTGAGGGTCTCGCAGTCACAAAATCGCCGTCTGTAGGGGAGGGCTCTAGGGTTTTAGTATTTTGATAATCGTTTCCCCTAATCTAATATATATATGTTTACGCATAACAGTTTGGGCCGTAACTGGGCCTCGACGAATTGACGTGTCGGCGAAACAAAACCCTATTTCGTCGAGTAGACTTATGGCGAAACATATTTTGTTTCGTCGGGTTGTTCCACACTTAAAGCAGTTAAGTTCATGAAATCAAACTTTACACATATTTAGCACATAACAACTCAACATTCATTTCAACTTATAATTCAACTTTTAATTCAACGTACAATTATGAGTCAAACAAATCAAACACTAAACAGTTAACGCGTAATAAATGCGAGAGTGAAATGTCAGAAACTCGAGTTGTCACAGTTAACGTGATAATTGCTATTTGAACCTTGTGTGCTTACTCTCTTCTGTCACCCCACACTTACGCACGTTGCGATACCTTTCTTACCTGTGTTCCCCTCGATGTGAAGATCATGAGTGGGCGTCTCAACATGACCCAGGGTCAGTTGACGACCTTGATTAACGAACGGATTGCTGAAGCCTTAGCAACCCAATCAGGGAGTCAACCCATGCACACCCAATCCCGCATGAGCACCTTCAGGGCGTTCTTGGAGTGTAAACCTCCCACTTTCGATGGCACTGGAGGGACAATCGACCTTCTACAGTGGATCCGAAGAATCGAATATACGTTCGAAGAAAGTGAAAGTCCTGCTGGCAAACGAGTAGAGTACGCTGCTGTCATGTTGCAAGGGAAAGCGTATTCTTGGTGGAACGCTCAAGTTCAGATGCTCGGGTTGGCAGACGCGAATGCCACCCTCTAGAGCGACTTCAAAGATTTGATTAAGGAAGAATTCTGCCACCTGGACGACATTCTGAAACTTGAAATAGAGTATTATGGTTTGAAGATCGAAGGATCAGAGATTGAGGCGTATACAAAGAGGTCCAACGACTTGGCTGCCTTATGTCCTAACATGTCACAACCCATATCTAGGCGAATCAAGCTATACCTTAGAGGCTTCGTCCCGGAAATCCAAGGGTCTGTGAGTGCGGCCAACCTTCCCACAATCCAGCAAGTCGTTCGTTTGGCGCACCAACTCACCGATCAGGCAGGGGAAGAGGGCAAGTTGCCCAAGCGTAGTGCAAATGCTCTTATTTGTAACAAGTATATTTGGGGTGATCACCAAGGTGAGGGCCCTAGCTCTATACGACGGGAACCGCACAGGAAACTCGGGCTGATCTACCAAAATCAGGGGGGATGCCTAGGGAATAAACCGAGATGCCGCAAGTGCCAACGGCACCACTGCGGGCCATGTGCGGAATCGTGTTGTCATCGGTGCAAGAAGTTGGGACATATGGCTAGAGACTGTAGGAGTCCATATCCTGCAAACCGGAACCAATGGCAACACCAGCAGGGTAATGAGAGATGTTACCAATGCGGTGCTGAGAGTCACTTCAAGAGGAACTGTCCGCAGATGAGACAGAATCATGACAACAGCGGCAACCAGGGCAACGGGAACAATAACGGAGACAATAAGGATAACCGTAGGACTGGTAAGCATGAGCTTCTGAATGGACAAGAGGAAGAAGGAAACAACCTCAACATTCTGGCAGGTAAGTTCCTACCAGACATTTTCTTTGTTTCTATTTTAGTTAATTCGGGTACAGATATGTGTTTCTAAGAGTTAATCAGGTTCTTAAGCGTACCCCATTACCCTTAAAACACCAAACATGTTGTAGAACTAGCTAATGGTGAAAGTCTTAAGGGAACACACGCAGTTAAGGGTTGTAACCCCGTCTTAAATGGTCAGACCCTCTCTATCGACCTCATTCCTATGGTTCTGGGTAGTTTTGACATTGTCATTGGGATGGATTGGTTACCTCGACACCAAGCGGAGATTATTTGCAAGGAGAAAATCGTCCGTATCCCTCGTTCTGGTAAAGAACCCCTCGTGATTCGTGGCAACAAGAGTGGTGCTGTTGTAAGCATCATCTCTTTCCTTAAAGCCCAGAAGTGTTTATGAAAGGGGTCACACCGCTATTCTAGCCCTCGTTTCTGATGCATCCTCAGAGGAAAAGAAGATGAAAGACATTCCTACTGTGCGCGACTTTCCCGGGGTATTTCCTGAGGAATTACCTGGTCTTCCACCTCATCGCCAAGTTGAATTTCAAATCGAGCTAGCTCCTGGAGCAGCGCCCATAGCTCGAGCACCGTATCGTCTAGCTCCATCAGAACTTGAAGAACTGTCCACGCAACTAAAAGAACTCTTGGAAAAGGGTTTTATACGTCCTAGCTCTTCGCCATGGGGAGCTCCAGTGTTATTCGTGAAGAAGAAAGGTGGTACCTTCAGAATGTGTATCAACTACCGCGAACTCAACAAGGTGACCGTGAAGAATCGTTATCCTCTTCCACGCATTGATGATTTGTTCGACCAGTTGCAAGGGTCGAGTTATTACTCTAAGATTGATTTGAGATCGGGATACCATCAGTTGAGAGTCCGAGAGGAAGACGTCTCCAAAACAGCATTCAGAACTCGTTACGACCATTATGAGTTTCTAGTTATGCCTTTTGGATTAACGAAGGCACCTGCTGTCTTCATGGATCTCATGAACCGAATGTGCAAGCCTTACCTGGATAAGTTTGTCATAGTGTTCATCGACGACATCCTGATTTATTCTAAGAGTCAGGAGGAACACGAGCAACACCTGAGGCTTCTCCTGGAACTTCTTCGAAAAGAGTAGTTGTATGCCAAGTTTTCGAAATGTGACTTCTGCCTTCGCGAAGTCCACTTTCTAGGCCATGTGGTAAACGAGGATGGGATTCATGTTGATCCATCCAAGGTTGACTCAATCAAGAACTGGCCTGCACCCCGTACACCAACATAAATCCGCCAATTCTTGGGTTTGGCAGGATACTACAGAAGATTTATCAAGGATTTCTCCAAGATTGCGCAACCTCTCACTTCACTGACTCAGAAGGGTGTCACCTATCGATGGGGTGATGCGCAAGAGTCCGCATTTCAGCACCTAAAAGATAGACTTTGTAGCGCGCCTATCCTCTCATTGCCTGAAGGCACAGATGATTTTGTGGTTTATTACGACGCTTCCATCCAAGGACTGGGTTGTGTGTTGATGCAACGTGACAAGGTCATTGCCTACACATCGCGCCAACTTAAAGTTCACGAAAGGAACTACACTACGCACGACCTGGAATTGGGAGCGGTTGTTTTCGCGCTTAAGATATGGAGACATTACCTGTACGGTACCAAGTGCACCATTTACACCGATCACAGGAGCCTCGAGCATATCTTCAAGCAAAAGGAATTGAACATGCGTCAACGCCGATGGGTCGAACTCTTGAACGATTATGAATGCGCTATCAAATACCATCCGAGCAAAGCCAATGTTGTGGCCGACGCCCTCAGCCGAAAGGATACTATACCTAAGCGTGTACGTGCGTTACAGCTTACCATCCAATCTAATCTTCCCGCTCAGATTTTCAATGCTTAGGTTGAAGCATTGAAGGCAGAAAACATCAGGGCTGAGTCCTTGCGAGGATCGAGGCAACGACTAGAACAAAAAGAAAACGGCGCCTACTATGTTAACGGACGCATCTGGGTTCCCTTGTATGGAGACCTACGCGAGCTTGTGATGGATGAAGCACATAAGTCTCGCTATTCAGTACATCCCGGTTCGGATAAGATGTACCACGACCTAAAGACTACATACTGGTGGCCTGGTATGAAAGCCAGCATAGCAACCTACGTCGGTAAATGCTTGACTTGTGCTAGGGTCAGGGTCGAATACCAGAAACCATCAGGCCCACTTCAACAACCAGAGATACCTAAGTGGAAATGGGAGCAAATTTCCGAGGATTTCGTTACTGGCCTGCCCAGATCTCAGCGCAGAAACGATACCATCTGGGTGATCATGGATCGACTGACCAAGTCTGCACATTTTCTGGCTATCAAGGAAACGGATAAGTTTTCTACTCTAGCAGACATCTACCTAAAGGAAGTAGTATTAAGGCACGGAGTGCCAACCTCCATCATTTCAGATCGTGACGCACGTTTTACTTCAGAACTGTGGCAAGCTATGCATAAGTCTTTTGGCTCACGTTTTCATATGAGCAACGCTTATCACCCACAGATAGATGGGCAATCTGAACGCACCATCCAAACCCTTGAGGACATGTTTAGAGCATACGTAATCTACTTCGGCAATGGCTGGGAAAAGCATCTTCCGCTAGTGGAGTATTCATATAACAACAGTTACCACACCAGTATCCAGGCCGCTCTGTTTGAGGCATTGTACGGACGTAAATGCCGATCACCTCTCTATTGGGCAGAAGTTGGCCCAGAACTCGTAGTAGATACAACAGAAAAGATTGCTCAGGTACGACAGCGAATGGCGGCAGCTCGTGACCGTCAGAAAAGCTATGCTGATAAGCGAAGGAACCACTCGAGTTCCAGGTTGGGGATCGAGTGCTACTCAAAGTATCACCTTGGAAAGGTGTAGTTCATTTTGGCAAACGAGGCAAGCTCAATCCGCGTTATGTCGGACCATTCGAAATCATTGAGAGAATTGGCAAAATGGCCTACTGGTTGAATCTACCTGAAGAACTCAGCGGAGTTCACAACGTATTCCACGTGTCAAATCTAAAGAAATGTCTGTCAGATGAGACCCTCATAGTTCCCTTAAAGGAGCTCACTATCGATGACCAGCTGCGATTCGTCGAGGAACCAGTAGAGATTATTGACCGAGACGTTAAGATTCTCAAGCACACCAGAATACCTCTCGTCCGAGTTCGTTGGAATTCCCGTCGTGGCCCAGAGTATACCTGGGAACGAGAAGACCAAATGAAACTCAAGTATCCCCAGTTTTTTAAGAAAAGTGCAAACACTACTGAGACTGAAGCTACTACAGAATTTCGGGACGAAATTCCAAATCAACAGGGGGATGATGTGACACCCCAGGAAAACCAGGAAACCAACGCAACCTAACTAGCTTCCTCAGTTACCACGTGCTAAATTTCGGGACGAAATTTTCTTAACAGGGGGAGAGTGTGACAACCCTCGTATTTGCATGTATCCGTACGATTATTTAATGATAATTAAAGTGCTTAGTGACTGTGTTGAATTACTTAGTTGTTTCATGTTACTGTGTCATACTTACATGTGCGTGCTAGCATACTAGTAGTATGCAGAAAACTTGATTAAATAGTCCTGAATATTTTCCTAAGTGTTAGGAATTAATTATGTTACAAAAATATACCTATAAGACACCTTACGGAACAATTAAACAAATTAACGAGACAGTATCCGACCGAACAACCGGACATTACCCGGGACACCGAAATTTTGTCAGAAATATTATTTTATTATCCTTAAATAATTATGGTCTCAAAAATTCCCCACACACTATAGAAATATGTCATACACTCACCATTCTAGAAAATACCCTTAACCTCCTAATTATTTACCCACTAATCCTCAAATTTTACAATTTACCCCCCCCCCAATCTGATTTTCGGTCCTAGGTGGACCCCACAAAGATCACCATGATTACCCCCATATATTTTGTTTAGATCTTCTTTGATTGTTGCTTGCAAGAATGAACAAAATATAAGGGAATCTCTTATGTGTATGGCCAATACCTCTTACAAGATCATTTGTAATCTTTCACCTCTCTCTCACCTCACTTCTCTCTCTCACTTTCGGCCCTCCATAGCAGCCACCATCACCACCACTTCACAACCATAAACATCCATCATCAAGTTCCATTCAAAGCTTGAAGTTCATTCATGGAGGTTGCAAGTTGAAGGACTTTCTAAGGAGCTTTGTTCTAGTCTTTTTCATCATCTTCTCTCTACATCTTCATCACTAGAATCATCCCTAGACTTGTGCTAGTAGTAAGTCCCTTCACACCATAGTTTCATCTTGTTCTTTGTTATGATACTTAGTAGGAGGATGATAATCAAGTAACACAAGAAAATGAACACTAAAAAGATGAACATGAAATTCTGCATAAAAACCCTACATAAAAAGTTTGTGTGAAGTTGAAATCTGGTTGGTTTAGGGTTGGTTAAAGCACGATTGAGGTTTGAGCATTAAATCATCGATAAACCATGGTTAGGGTCTTTGTTGATGCATTTTTAGTAACTCCTACAATGTAAACAGCTTGCTGAGTTGTATTTACAGCCAACTTCAACAGGCTGTAACTGGACCGTCTTAAATCGAAAAACTGATTTTCTAAAGCCTAAAATGTGTATTTTGGAAAAATAAACAAATGGCACTGGAATTGTAATTTTTCGAGATCGTTTACTATTTTTAAAAGACTGTTTCTGGACAGCAGCTCAATCTGCATTTTTACTGCAGAAAAAGTGTGTTGTTTTCAGAATCATAACTTGATACCTGAGTAGAATCAACTCATGGAACTTTTACAGGGCATGGTCACCGTTGTTAGGATGATCCTCCAACTGGAATTTCGTCAATCGGACTTACGATTAATTTTTAGTGAATTATTCCGTAAACTGCAATCAGAAAGTAACAAATCTGATTGCAGTCGGGAAAATGATTTTCTATAAAACATTGGTAACGAACTAGACCCCGATATTTTTACATTCTAAATTTTGGAACATATAGGACTTTCTGTAAAAATTTGAGAATTTTTGGAAAAGGATAACTATTTTATTAAAATCCCCGAAAACAGCCTAGTTTTGAATATAAAAGCTGAAGCGACATAAGTAGTGATTTTGCGTGTCTAAATGTCGGGTAGGCTATCTGAGAATAATCTAACATGTTATATGTCAATAATGTGACATCTGTGCTTGTAATCATTGTAAAC
The DNA here is from genome assembly GCF_002127325.2 of Helianthus annuus. NCBI lineage: Eukaryota > Viridiplantae > Streptophyta > Magnoliopsida > Asterales > Asteraceae > Helianthus > Helianthus annuus. The sequence continues at coordinate 25,472,489 of NC_035435.2, read as the reverse complement.
AATTCAGTTATCAATGAAATAAAGTTATTTGATCCCAATGTTTGTTTGTTGTTGTTTGATGTTTTTCATGTTTTGACTTTTATTCGATTTCAAACTCTATATCGCTTTCTGGAGAGTTATACGCAAACTGGTGCGTAAACACAATCAGTTTATGTAGGGTCGGTTTTGACCTAAAGGAGTCGATCGGAAGAGCTCTCGTGCGTTTCAGAGGCGGAAACTAAGAAACGAACTAGAAAACAGCTTGAACTACACTTAAACCTCTTGTATATTCATTTAACAGCGTTTACAGTGAGAGGAAATACCGGCAGCACTTCGGTATCAACTGATCTGACCATTACAAATGACAAAGACATGACAGCTATTTATAGATCCTATCCTATCTGTTTGAAACCTTTCAAACGGTCATCTTTTCAAACGGCCACTATGTTCAAACGATGACATACATTCAAACGGCCATGCATGGAAGTTACAATATTCAAACGATTGGACCTTACATGTGACTTTTCTCATTGGACCATTCAAATGTGAGCTCTCATTGGACCATATCTTGATTTGTCTTATATGGGACTTATGCAATGATGATGTCATCATCAAAGATGATGACATCATGTTTGATTCAAAACCGCAACGAACCCGAGACTCAATATTAAGACGAAGACGACAGATGACTGCACCAACAGACTCCCCCTCAGATGTTGACGAGTCTTAAGTGTCGAGTCTTCAACGAATTCAGTCTTTCTTACAGTGTAAGCATCCTCAAATCTTTCTCTTCTATTTTCATCATCATCAACAGACTCCCCACGATCAATCTTTACTTGGATGTCTTCAGACTCCCCCTTTCGATATGCTGGGATCGCAGTCTGGCATGTTGTAATCACAAAGTCTTCAGGTATCGGAACCTGCACATCCTCTACCCAACAATAAATTTTCTGATGATAACATGTAAAAATTTAATGAGTCACTTGCAAACATTTTACATTCAAAGAATGATTTTACAATGTTAATCTTTGATAAACCACTTGAAGATATATTTTAATTTTTCAAAACAACATATTCACCCAAACCATCTGTTCATCATGTTTAGCACTCGGAATTTTGAAAATTAGCTCTCCAACACAAGTTGTCGAAAATCTTTTTGAATTTTTCAAAATTTATGCTAAAACACACTAAAAATCTTTTTGGATTTTTGAATGTATAAAAATGAAATGCAGAGAAAACAAAATATTTACAAACAATATTTTTGTGAGTTTGTGTAAGAGGATCATATCAGTTTTGTGACAAATCACTAACACCATTAAGCTTTAAACATACTCAGTTCTAAACAATTTACCTAGATTGTCAGTATATTGGTCCAGTTTAAATTTTCACACAAATTTCAATCGATTCGAGATACGATATTAGTGTTTTAGAAACTTAAACTTAATTGTGTATCACTCCACTCGAATATACTCCTGTATCCAGATCCCAATATTCAGTCTTACAGGTGAGTATACCACAGATGATACCTGTAAAGGGGTTATGTGCGAGGGCCGTGAGAGCTCAAGTCGATACTTCCGTATACGCAGAGAGATGACGACTTCGACTTTAGGTGGGTCCCCTTTAGAGGATCTTTTAATTATAACAGCAGCGACTATCAATTTTATTGTTTCATCAGCTTACTGAGGGCGATGCTATGTTTCAAGCATTTTGCGAAAAGCATTATCCGGGGACTAGGTCAGTACTTCCATACAACAGAAGTCCCGGGATAATACCCCAGATATCACTGAGTATAAAGACCTAGTATCTCAGAATACGGGACCTTTCAAACAAGATTTCGGGGGTTACCCATATATTCAAGAATAGTTACCCACGAATCAAGCAAGTTTGAATTAGGTTTATATCTCGTTTCAATTTACTAAATGTGCAAAAACCTACTGACACATCCGCAGTAAGATTGTTTATCACTTTTAAACTTTCCAATTCTTTAGCATGTTGTGATAGTCCACTGATGTACTATCATTTCCTCTTTTTCACAACAAAACTCATTTTTGATTTTATCATGTTTTTGACTTTTTCAAATTTTCTAATGTTTTTTGGATTTTCTGAAATTTTCTACTCCCCCTAAAATGAAAACACATTAACGAAAATTGAAAACAAACTGTACAGAAACATGACAACCAATATCAAATCGCCTCGATTCGCCATTCACTAGGCATAAACAATCAGAACTCCCCCTATCAACAAACTATTTTCCCATTTAGATTTCAAAACACTTAAGTTTGTTTTAATCAAAATGGTTTTTCCGGAAAATAAGTTTGATTGATTTTACCACTTGTAGATTTATCAAACAAATGTTCGGGGATGTGGTTCATCATCTTGTCTTCCAACCAGTTGTAGGAAAATACAAGTACAACTTAATGTCCTTGATTTACCATATGCAATCAAATCATCTAACCACTTGTAACTATAACCAACAAACATAAACAAACCTCTTTACCGATTGTATGATTGACGTTACCGAATAAAACTTCAAGAAAGATGCCGATTCATGCTCCACGCTTACCAACCTGGGAGCTCCAGCAAGTCCTGAGACTTACTGTTCATAATATGTACCATCCCAGTCACAAACTAGGGATGGTTCAACCTTTTCTTTCTTTGTTTTCTTCCCATAAAATTCTTTAACCCCTTTGACTTTTCGATCAATCATCTTTCCAAAGATATGTTTTACCTTGGGGTTAAAGGCCTTCTCAGCATCAAATTCCTATTTATCATTATAAAATTGATTAGAAATTTCAGTTTTACCAATTTTCTTTTTATAATTTTCAACCCGAAGTGATGGAAATTCCTCATCATTCACAATCGGAACTGATTTATCATCTTTTACATCAGCTTCACATTTTGAAACAACTTGTGGCTCAACTGACTTTGTGGAATCAGTTTCATCGCCCGAAGATAGCTCCTCTGATTTTGACTCATCAGAATTATCGCTAGAGCTTTCACAAACCTTCTTAACAACCCATTTCTGGTTGTCAGAATTGGCTCTCTTAATTCTTGTAAAACTTGTTCGAACTCTCACCAATTTCAAATATAGAATCTTGAAACAATTTTGTTCTATCAATTGGTGATTCGAACGCAAGCACTTTCTCTTTGACTTTACGAAATACTCCCTGTTTTTTGTATTGCATTAGTACAATCTTTTGCAATATGTCCAATAGTGTTGCATCTGAAACAGGTTCTTGTATCTCTCTTCTGTTCGTCTTGCTTCTTCGCAAGGAACTCACTATTTGATTCCCTCCAGAAACTTGTCTTTTCTTCTTCATCAGTTGATGTGCCTGAAACAAATGACATTTTGGATTTAAAATCACGAACATATTTTTCATTTTTCTGTTTTTCTGTAGGAGTAAAACCTAAACCTTTCTTTTTGAAATTACCGTTATGGTTTGATTTCTTTTGAAAACCTGAACCAGAACTGTAATTCTTTTTCTTGTTTAATCTTTGTTGTACTCTTGAGGTGTATTTTTTAGGTTTTTCATTAAGACATAAGTCTTTTATTTCAGAAATATTAATTTCTGTGAGTTTGAAAACCTTGTTTATCAATTCAGTTTTGACACCTCTTATTGGAAATTCCTCATCAGAATATAATTTGTCAGAATCATTCAAAGTGTATGCAACTTTAAACAACCCATCATCCAAATTAGATTTTGATAACAGGAATTCTTTGTCATAGACTATTTTTCCCTATTTTTCTGTTTGACCCGGAGTGCTTGACTCAGACTTTGACTCTGACGCGGACTCCGACTTTGACTCCTCTATTTCATCGTTTTCTAACACATGATCCACGACTTTCTTCATTAATTGAGACTGTGGATCAGTGTCAGACGATGTAAACACAACATCAATACTATCTGGTAGATTGACTGACGACTCTGACTCCCACTGTATATTTGTTGCCTTTTTTACTCTTTCATCGTTTGGGTATCTTGGCAAATATCCATTTTCCAGCGGGGGTGGACATTTGTTATAACTGACACCTTGCTTCTTACCAGATGGCGTCTTTTCAGTATCTTTTTTCTTGTCATTCATCTTCTTGTCAGCATTTTTTTCATCAGCACCTTTTCCAGCTTCCTTCTCTTCAGTTACCTCATCATCTTCCCATACCTTCATACTTTCTACCTAAAGGAGTCGATCGGAAGAGCTCTCGTGCGTTTCAGAGGCGGAAACTAAGAAACGAACTAGAAAACAGCTTGAACTACACTTAAACCTCTTGTATATTCATTTAACAGCATTTACAGTGAGAGGAAATACCGGCAGCACTTCGGTATCAACTGATCTGACCGTTACAAATGACAAAGACATGTCAGCTATTTATAGATCCTATCCTATCCGTTTGAAACCTTTCAAACGGTCATCTTTTCTAACGGCCACTATGTTCAAACGATGACATACATTCAAACGGCCATGCATGGAAGTTACAATATTCAAACGATTGGACCTTACATGTGACTTTTCTCATTGGACCATTCAAATGTGAGCTCTCATTGGACCATATCTTGATTTGTCTTATATGGGACTTATGCAATGATGATGTTATCATATGATGTCATCATCAAAGATGATGACATCATGTTTGATTCAAAACCGCAACGAACCCGAGACTCAATATTAAGACGAAGACGACAGATGACTGCACCAACAGTTTAACACGACAAATACTCCGGAACATCAATTTATGCTTAACATACCTTAAATAACCTTTACATAACTTAGAAATAAGTTTTGAAGGCTTTGGTATGGCAAAATCTAGTTTATTCGCTTACAGGGACTAAAGTTGACAAACTGTGAAAGTATGCCGATTTGAACTGTAACGAACATTCCGGAACATGATCATAAGTTAAACACACCCTAAGTATCCTTTACATAGCTTAGAAATAGGCTTTGAGGGGTTCGGTGTGCTAAAATAAACTTTATGCTCATTCAGGGACTAAAAGCGTCAGAAAGTGCATAAGTTTGCATTTTCACGCATAACTTACGTTCTATTACATCTGGACATCCAAAAATTTATGCAATCATTAAAATATTTCGTTTTGGTGATTGGCTTGTCAAAAATCCATTCGTTGCGTAATTTGGATCGTTTTTGCATCCGTTACGACTTCCGTCGTAATTAGCCGAACAATGCAATCGTACGGCCAAACGAACCGACATCCGGCATATTTTTGAGCATGTTTTATGTTCCCTATACTTTAACATCCTTGTAGATCTCAAAAATGGGTTTGACGGGTGTTAGAAGTGCCAAAACACGACTATACGCGCACAGGGACCAAAACTGCCAAAATGCAAAATCTACTAGTATGCAGGGTCCTTACGGACCGTATGGGTATGCTTACGGTCCGTAAGCCATGCCCAGATCAGCAGAATTGCATTCCAGCGATTTCCAGTTGTTACCCACCCTTGCACAAGGTTTTGTTGAGTCTATGGGCTGGTTTAGGGGCCCCCACGGTTTTCTAAAACTATGGGCTTGATGTGTACGGCTAGGATTGAATCTCGGATAACGAGGAACGATCTTAACGGCTCTACCAAATCTATAAATACCCCCAATGCCTTGCCCATTCCCTCACATTTGATCTGAGTTTTTCTCTAAGTGGTTGTGTTTGTACACTTCCTACCTGAGATTACTTGGAATCAAACCTCGCGGGGACCTTCTGTAAGTATTCTTTCGTGTTTATCGTTCGTTTTAGCGTTAAAGTCAAACTGTGTTTGACTTTCTACATTGACCAGTTTATGGTCAACGCGAAGTTCGTTTGAACTTCATAACGTGAGCGTAATCACGATGGTTATAGTCCCTAGTGACTATACCTACTGATTACCACATTATCTAGGCTCAGTGACGAGTCGTGGTTTCGGCCAAAATGCGTTTTCTCGCGTATTTTGTAACCAAACTACTCTAGGGTAATTAAAACCGTTTGTTTTAATACCAAACCTGTTTTATAACTTTACTAAACATGTTCTAACATGTTTAGCTCGTCGCTTCTAGTTTTGTGCTTGTCTAAGGTCGTAAAGGTAAGCGATCTAATCAATCGCTTATGCTTTCGAACCCAACCCATTTGGTCGATCATTAGGATCCGACCAAACACTTTAGGTGACCATAATTGTATAGGGAATAACCTTCCGAGGTTATACCTTATGGTCACAATGTTTAAGTAGTTGTATGATAAGTAGTTCTTATGCCTTAGGTAAATTACCAAAATACCCTTTTTACGCCAAAATTCATTTTAAGCCTACGTAACATAATTTTTGGTATCTAAACTGATTTAACAACAATATTAAACATGTTAAGGCATATCTTGCTTGTCATAGGGCTAGTTAGGCATTCCAAACCCGTTTTACGCGAACGACGCGTTAAAGTGGCGTAAGCTACCAAAACGGGTCGTAACGGGTCAAAAGCACTTAGGATAGGTTTCGCTTTAGTACGTAGGCTTTGTTAAACCATATTACATAAGTTCCCCTACTTATTTGGTTTACGAACCCTCGTACTACCCGATCCTCCGATAGGTCCGTTTATTAATGTAGATACCTATATAGGTGCCGTTTGATTTCCGTGATCTTCTAGCATTGCTTGGTGGTTATCCTACGACTTCTAAGCAATCTCAAGTGAGTACATAGACCCCTCTTTTACTGTTTTCCAAACATTTTGGGGTGAAACACATGTGCCTACTTGTTACTTTCATGCTTTCCATGTTTTCATATCATATGCTTGTTATATTCAATAGTACACATATAGTACATGCTTTATCGTGTTTTTGCTATGTATGTCCATTGTGTGCATACTTAGTACATCGTTTTACATGACATTTTATGCTACGTATGTTCGTTTAGCGCATACTTAGTACATTGTTTACATTACCTTTTCATGCTATGTATGTTTATCATACTTAGTACATTTTCATTTCATCACATGCTTATATTTTGGGTATGACATTTGGTTTGTTTAAGTGGGACAATATACATTCATTAACTTTGATCACACCGGTCGTTAGTAGGTAATGGTACCATAGGAATTGACAACTCCCGTTCCTGACATCCTGGGTATGTTTGGATGGAAGGAATGACCGAATTCGATTTAAACATAAAAACCGATAGACCTTTAATTTGTTTAAAGGTTTATCACCACAGTCACAAGGCTTGGATGTATGCATTTTCACAATACCGCATAAATGTTTGTATTCAGTGTAGCATGCATTTCCACAAAACATAACTTAGATTTAAATTGAGTTTTACTTACATTGGTGGTTTGTTTGGGTAAGTGGTTTAAGTAACGAGACGTATGTAATGTAATACAAGCATGGTGGATACGCCGCTAGTACTTCCTATATATAAGTGCTTGTATTGTATTACATGTCGTAGCGTTATTTAAATCATTCATTTTGGTTTTATACATTTTTACAAATAACATATTTTTTCACAAGACATTATTTTACAAAACAATTTATTTGTTACAACTTATTTTACTTGGCTATTTATTTAGCCATACATTATTTTTTACTTATACATATCATCTGATTTTATCACTTTTTAAACGATTTACAAAACAAAACAATTTACAAGGTTCATGACTAACTTTTCTTAAACATTTTCTTAAACTTAAGTCATGAATCCTATTTTCACAAAACCTATGTATCTCACAGGCATTTTTATGCTGACGTACCTATTTTCACATGTGTTTCAGGAGCTAATGCATAGGACGTTCGTGACACGCTAGTGTGGACTTGGTCCTTAGTGACGATAAAATGGAACTAGACTAGTTAAAACTTGTTATATACTCTTCGTTTCAGTTATTTTAAGACAATGTAACTCGTTTGTTTGATTCAATAAAATATAACTTTGTATGCCATGGTTGTGAAACAATAATTCTGTTACAACACTCCCCGACGTTTCCGCCACAGTTTGATGTTTTACTTGGTCGGGGTGTGACAAATAAAAATGCTATGTGCAATGTCGTATGTTTGTCTATGAGTGGGGAATAGATGGGAAACTTATATGGGCATGAACCGTTAAAGTGATGCATGTTATGTGATAGATACGTGTAGGGACTTTGTGCTCTATTTGAAATCACTAATAAACTAAGTGATAATTATACTAGGGCGTGATTGACCGACCTTGACTATTAGCTATGTTTGAGAATCAAACCGAGCAACCAAGGTGAGTTCACACTCTTTCCAAGGCATGGGGTTCCCGGTGGGTTGGGAATGGGATTGAATGGCTACTCGAACTATCATTACTATTAAACTACTTACTACTGTCCTCGGATTTAAGGGCACGTACGTAAAGCCTACGTACACGACCATAAGACCATCAACTCTATCAATTAAACTCCCTCATTTATCGACTTAATTGCCGAGGCCTATGGCGAGCGGGTCATTAGTTAATAGCGCTATTATGTTTAACAAACCTCACACCGTGCCAGTCGGACGGGCGTGTACTAATGGACTATGGGCAAAGGGTCAATGCTGATAGACATTGACTTAGGGCACCTCTTACATTTTCGTAGCAGTCGATACGCGTGGTCTAGTAACACATGGGAAGCCCCCACCGATCTTCGCAAACATGTCAGGAAGACCGCGATACGAATTTATACGATACATGATTTATAAAACGAACAAATGATTTACGAAACAAATGCTATAACTAAACAACCAGCTGTGAATTCACTCAACTTTGTTGTTGACTCGTTGTTACATGCCTTACAGGTCGTTAAATGCTTGGAGCTTGCACGAGGAAGGAGTCTTTGTGGTGCACGAACTGTTATGTTCCGTGCTTAATAGTTAAATCCTTATGAACTTATTAAACTTGCATTTTGAACTTTAACTTATAAACTATGGACTTTTGTTTTGGACTTTACGTTTATGCTTCCGCTGTTTAAATTAAAAACTTGGTTAACTAGCTTTTAGTCACCAAACGTATTGTGGTTGGCTTTATTTACCTAAATATGTTGTTCAGTATGATTGGTGGCTCGATCCTGGTCACGTCACGCCTCCAAGCGGTGGTACTCCGAATGGTGGATTTTGGGGGTGTGACAAGTTGTTTGGCTGCCTTGATCACCTTGAGCAGTGGGCTCAGCAGCAGATACCTGAGGAGCAGTGTTTGCTGCTAAAGTCTGCTCAGGCACCTCTGCTTGTGTTTTACAAGGTGCTAACATTCTTGAAAATGTTTCAACAGTTAAGCTATTTATTTGAAAAGATTCATCTTGGTTTATTACCGCAATATCATCCGTACTGAACTTTTTCTCAAAATAATAACTTAAAAATCTTGGGAACAGTAAGAATGATTTTGTTTCAACATTTTTAACCAAATTGTGACACCTGTGTCACCGCGACCATCAAACAAATACCAAGCCGATGAAATATTGTATTTCATACTTGGGATCTTGTATAAATATGTGTATGTTTTGCACATATCAATTATTGTTCAATTTCAAACTCTACATTGCTTTCTAGAGCATTATACGCAAACTGGTGCGTAAACGTACTCAGTTTAATGCGACAAATACTCCGGAACATCAACACATACTCAACATACCTTAAATAACCTTTACATAACTTAGAAATAAGTTTTGAAGGCTTTGGTATAGCAAAAACAAGTTAATTCGCTTACAGGGACTAAACTTGACAAACTGCGAAAGTATGCCAATTTGAACTGTAACGAACATTCTGGAACATGTCCATAAGTTACACATACCATAAATATCCTTTACATAGCTTAGAAATAGGCTTTGAGGGGTTTGGTATGCTAAAAAAAACTTTTGGATCATTCAGGGGCTAAAAGTGTCAAAAAGTGCACAAGTTTGCACTTTCGCGCATAACTTACGTTCTGAATACATCCGGACATCCAAAATTTATGTAAGCATCCTAATATTATGCCTTAGTGTTTGGCATGAGAAAAATCCATTCGTCGCGTCATTTGGATCGTCTTTCGCGCTTATGCGCATTCCGTCGTAATTAAGCGAACATCGCAATCGTACGGCCAAACGAACCGACATCCGGAATATTTTTGAGCATATTTCATGTCCCCTACACTTTAACTTCATCTTAGAGCCTTGAAATGAGGTTAACGGGGCTTAAACGTGCCAAAAATGGGCCAAAATACGTGTTTCTGAAGTGCAGGGACCAAAATTGTAAATTCTGATCTGGGAACCTTAGGCGGGGCGCGTAAGGATTTACCAAATCCTTACGCGGGGCGCGTGAGACTGTCAAACAGATTCAATGTATCTATTTAATGCAGTTGGCCTTTCGTTCGATCAAGAGGCAATGCCCTTTCACCTAATCAAGAGCCAAGGGGCAATTTCTGACTTACCACAAGAATTTGACAAGTGTACGCTCGAGATCGCGGCACGATATTCGATAAACGATCCTAACGGTTCCACTTTTCCTATAAATACCCCCCCTTTTGTGTAAAAACCCACAAGAATCAGATCTAAAGCTCTAAGTTGGAACCATTGTTTCATACCTGAGCTATTTGATCTAGATTAGCACTCGGGGACCCTCCGTAAGTCTTCTTTCGCTCTTTTATTCGCTTTTCGAGTCCGAAAGTCAACGTTTTGTTGACTTTCTGCATTGACCAGCTTATGGTCGATGCGAAGTTCATGGAACTTCATAACGTGAGCGTGATCACGATGGTTATAGTCCGTAGTGACTATACCTACTGATCACCACGTTATCTAGGCTCAGTGACGAGTCGTAGTTTCGGCCAAAATGCGCATTCTCGCGTATTTTGTAACCAAACTACTCGTGAGCATCAAAGCCGTTTGTTTTGATGCCAAACCTGTTTTCTAAACTTAGTTAAGCATGTTCTAACATGCTTAGCTCGTCACTTTTAGTATAGTGCTTATATAGGGTCGTAAGGTAAGCGATCTAAACCATCGCTTATACTTTCGAACCCGACCCATTTGGTCGATCATTTTGATCCGACCAAACACATTAGGTGACCATAGCTATAACATTCTGAGGTTATACCTTGTAGTCACGATGTTAGGCATTCCAGACGCGTTCTACCCGAACGACGCGTTAGGGTAGCATAAGCTACCTAAACGGGTCGTGACGGACCGTAAGCACTTAGGTTAAGTTTCATTTTAGTATGTAGGCTTTGTTAAACCATATTACACGAGTCTCCATACTCGTTTGGTTTACGAACCCGCGTACTATCCGATCCTTCCGATTTGGTCCGGTATATTAACATAGCTACCTATTAGGTGCCGTTTGATATCCCGTGATCTTTAGCATTATCTGGTTATTATACAAGAACTTCAAAGCAATCTCAGGTGAGTACATTGAACCCCTCTTTTACTGTTTTCCAAACTGTTTTGGGGTGAAACACATGTGCCTACTTGCTACTTTTATGCTTTCCGGTTTTCACATCATATACTACTATGTTCGATAGTACATATATAGTACATGATTTCATTGTGTTTATGCTATGTATGCCCATTGTGTGCGTACTTAGTACATTGCTTTACATTTCATGCTACGTACGCCCATTGTGTGCATACGTAGTACATTGTTTCACATTGCATTACTGTTGCATATGCTCATCCAGCATATGAACACATTACACTACATTTTGAACCGTTGTACTCTACAATACATTTCATGCTACGTACGCCCATTGTGTGCATACGTAGTACATTGTTTCACATTGCATTACTGTTGCATATGCTCATCCAGCATATGAACACATTACACTACATTTTGAACCGTTGTACTCTACAATACATTTCATGCTACGTACGCCCATTGTGTGCATACGTAGTACATTGTTTCACATTGCATTTCTGTTACATATGCTCATCCAGCATATGAACACATTATACTACATTTTGAACCGTTGTAACCATTTGACTATACATAAACATTTCTACCGTTGTTAAACATTTCATCTTGATGGTTTGGTTTGAGTAAGTGATTTAAGTAACGAGGCATGTGTAATATGATACAAGCATGGTGGATACGCCGCTGGTACTTCCTATATATAAGTGTTTGTATGGTATTACATATCGTAGCGTTATTTGAATCATTTGAATTTGAGACATAGAACATGTTATACAAATAACACGCTTTTCACAAGACATTGATTTACAAACAACAAATCTTATACAAACTCTTTTTACATGGTTATTCAGTTAACCATGCATTGTTCTCTTATTTATACATATCATTTGATCTTACCGTTTTTCAAATGATTTACAAGACAAAGCAAAATACGAGGTTCATGACTAAACATTTTCTCAAACTTAAGTCATGAATTCCGTTTTCACAAAACCAATGTATCTCACAGGCATTTTTATGCTGACGTACATATTTTCACATGTGTTTTCAGGAGATGATGCATAGGACTTATCAAGACATACTTAGGCGGACCTGTGCCTTAGTGACTTAAAACGAGACAAGAACTAGTTAATTCATGTTATGTACACTTTGATTCTTGTTCAGACAATGTAAACTTTCATGTTTGATTTATAAAACGAAACTTCATTTGCCATGGATTTGAAACAATTGATTCTGTTACAACACTCCCCGACGTTTCCGCCACGTTTTGTATGTTCTACGTGGTCGGGGTGTGACAGAAAAGATGGTATCAGAGCCAATAGTTATAGGGAATTAGGTTATTAGTAATGCTTTGACCTAGTCTATAACCTTCCTAGGAACCTAACGCGAGTTTACTTGCGTTTAGTCATAAAACAATACCGTCACCTATCCTTAGGCGACGACCACAACAAGAACATAAATTTCAAAACCGCCTTGAAAACTAATCATCTGTTCTAGGATGATTGATTACTAGGTTTTGAACCCTCTATTGTAAGGTTTTGAACCCTTTGTTATAAGGTTTTGAACCCCTTTGAATTTTCAAAACTCTCGTCAAAAGTTTTGGGTCCTAAATAGTGTGAACACGTGCGAACTGGAAGAGTGAATGCCTGTACCCTGGGTTTTCTGTCTAAGGTTAGAGTGTTCGTACAAATCCACATAATCGGACCAGTCACTCTTACCTGGGAACTCTTGGGGTGAGTGTCCACTTATAGGCGAGCATGTCTTCGCGATACACTATGAGGATCTATTTGCTTTAATTCAGCCTTGGTGTTGTTTGTTTGCTTCATGATTCAAACAAATGACCATCAACCGTGATTATGGTCAGTGATTGTAACATCCTATTCTTACCCAATACCATTTTATTTGTTTCCTTTCATGTTTTCCTCTTTTAGAATGCCTCCTCGACGCGAACACCAGATAGCAACTGCCGAGCTGGCAGAAATTATTGCGCAGCAGATGGCTGCTCAATTCCCAAATCTCTTTGCTCAATGGAACCAAGCCAACAACAACAGCAATGGTACATGCAATTTCAAGAACTTTAACTCGGCTAAACCACTCAAGTTTAGTGGTTCTGAGGGAGCAACTGGGCTTCTCCAATGGTTTGAGAGCATCGAGAATACCTTTCGCCACGTGCAGTGTCCGGAAAATCGCAAGGTCGAGTTTTCTTCGAGTGTGTTTCAGAAGAGGGCTCTTACATGGTGGAACGGGGTAATGAGAGATCGTGGTGCAGATGTTACTCTAGCACAAACATAGGCTGAACTGAGAGCTCTTATGATGAGAGAGTTTTGTCCTCGTCATGAACAACGAGCGTTGGAGAAGGAGTTTGATGACTTGAAACAAGATAGTGGCGAACACAGGGCATATACTGATAGGTTTGAGGAGTTGAGTCTACTTTGCCCGACTATGGTCGCCCCACTCGACAAGGCTATCGAAAGGTACATCGACGGCTTGCCTGACTCGGTACAAGACATTGTCACTGGTAGCAACCCTACCACACTCCGTCAGGCCATTGAGCTATCTGCAACCTTGACTGAATCGCAGATCAGAAAGCATAAACTTTTTCGAAAGGGTGACAAGAAGCCAATCGAGGAATCAAAGACCATGGATGAACAGACTGAATCTCCTAAGAAGTCAAAGAAGCGAAAGGCTTCTCAGAACTTCGCCGTGGTCGCTCACAATGGTCAAGCCGTCCCCAACCAACCAGCTCAACCCCCTGCTAGAAAACCATACAATGGAACTGCACCTTTGTGCAACCAATGTGGTCTCCATCATCACGCCAATGTACAGTGCCGCAAATGCCAAATTTGTGGAGTTATAAGCCACACAGCAAGAGTCTGCCCAGCTGCAGCTGCGCCAAACCAAGCTGGCAACAATCCTGCCCAAGGTCGTTTTCTACCAGGCTCTTGTTTCAACTGTGGCGAGATGGGTCATTTCCGAAGAAATTGCCCAAAGCTTGCTAATGCAAATCCAGCACAGGGATAAGCATCTGACTGACTAGAAGACAACATCGTTTAGAAATAATCTGGATAAAATGGATCCTCAAAACCTGGAGGTTGACAGACATATACCTCTTCTTGAATCTTACCATAGAGGAATGCACATTTTATATCCATTTGATACACCTTGATATTGTGGTTGACAGCAAAGGCCAGAAAGAGTCTGATTGCTTCAAGTCTTGCAACAGGAGCAAATGTTTCATCATAATCAATTCCCTCTTCTTGTCTGTAGCCTTGAACCACAAGCCTGGCTTTATTCTTGACAACAATGCCCCTTTCATCAGTTTTGTTTTTGAAGACCCACTTTGTGCCAATAGGACTTACATTCTCTGGCAGTGGTACAAGCTCCCATACTTGTTGTCTTCTGAACTATTGAGCTCTTCTTGCATAGCCTCTACCCAGCTGTTGTCTTTCAGTGCCTCTTGGTACTTGACTGGCTGATGGAGTGATAGAAAGCCAGCAAAAAGACAAATGTTTTGGGACTGCTTTCTTGTGAGCACCCCTTCATTGATGTTGCCAATGATTTGATCTGGTGGATGAGATTTCAAGAAGATTAGCTCTCCTTGGTAGGGAATGATGGCATTTTGTGGTGAAGGCTGCAGATGTGTATAATCTGAGCTAACCACTGCTGGTGACTTTGATGACCCAGCAGTGGCTTCAAAAGGTGGAGGCATTGGAGGTAAAGGTGTGAACACCTGCTGACTTTGATCCACTCTTTGAGGACTTTTGTTAGCAGTGTTTGATGAGGTGGAAGCAGTGGTTAAGGGGCTACTTTGGTCAACAACTGTTGAGGTAGCAGTGGTTGAGCTTTGAAAACTGTTTTGAACAACTGATGCTCCCCCTTTTGAAGCAGACTTTTGAGGAATGATGATTTCATATCCATAGTCTGGTGATGAATCCTCTGATGGACCTGCAGTGTTAGTCTTGACAGCAGTATTTTCAAAAGTGAATTTTTCAAGATTGAACAATTCTGCAGGATTTGCAGGGATTTTCAGTGATGAAAGTTCATTGAACTTTACATTCAAGGTCTCTTCCACTGCTTTGGTCCGTGTATTAAACACTTTGTAGGCCTTAGAAGTGGATGAGTATCCCAGGTGATATGCCATATCGATTTTGGCTGCAAACTTTGAGATAGAATCTTTTAAGTTCAAAATGAAGCATGGGCAACCAAAAACTTTGAAATATGAGATTAATGGCTTTATTTTATACATAATTTCATAAGCAGTCTTTTTGTGCCTGGAGTTGATTAAAACTCTGTTTTGGACATAGCAAGCAGTGTTTACTGCCTCTGCCCAAAAAGTTAATGGCAAACCTGAATCTGCAAGCATGGTTCTGGCAGCCTCAATCAGTGTTCTGTTCTTTCTTTCAACAACCCCATTTTGCTCTGGTGTTCAAGGAATGCTGTACTGCCTTACAATCCCTTTCTTCACACAGAAGGCATCCAACTCCTTATTTTTGAATTTTGTGCCATTGTCACTCCTGAAGACTTTTACTGGAAGGTCAAATTGCTTTTCAACCTGTATCACAAAGTCTTGCAAAATACCTGCAGTCTCATCTTTGGAGTGTAAAAAGAAGGTCCATGTAAACCTAGAGAAGTCATCAACAATAACCAAACAATATCTTTTCTTTTTGAGACTCATGACTTGCACTGGGCCAAAAAAATCCATGTGCAGCATTTGCAAACACTGGGTTATTTTGGACTCTTCAATGGACTTAAAAGAGCTCTTGTGCTGTTTTCCTTTTAAACAGGAAACACAGTGTTCAGGACATGAAAACATTTTTTGTGGTAAGCCTCTTACTAAGCCATTTTTTGAAATTTCATTGATTGTTTTGAGATTTGTGTGTCCCAGTCTTTTGTGCCATAACTCTATCTCTTTGTTAGAGGCAGCTGAGAACAGACATGCATCAGCTCTGGGACACTCTCTTGACAAGTCAACAACATAAACATTGCCACTTCTTTGAGCAACAAGTTTTGTTGAGCCTTTCTTGATTATTGCTTCAATCTTACTAACCATTTCTGGTCCGACAATCCTACAACAATCCTTTGTGAAGAATGATCCAAACCCTTTATCACTCATTTGAGACACACTCAGGAGGTTGAATTTCAGATTATCAATAAGATTGACATTTTCAAATTTTACATTTCCAGACTTTACAGTACCGGACCCCAGAACTTTTCCCTTACTATTATTACCAAAGGATATATCACCCCCTCCATGAACTTTGAAATCTTGAAGAAGGGCTTTACATCCTGTCATGTGCCTGGAGCCTCCACTATCTACATACCAAAGACTATCTAAGCATGCAGAAGCTCCCTGCACATGAAGTAAAGGATTAGTTCAAAAAGGTTTCCAAAGCCAACAGGGCTTTGGATGGGGTCTCAACAGTGTCTGGGATGGAGGCAGATGCATGGACAGTGGTTAGCTCAGGGGTTTGTACATTTTTGGGAATGTATTTCTCTAACCACTGTTGAGGGTCTTGACCTATCATCTGTTGATAACCAAAAGGATGCCTGTTCACTTTTGGTTTAGAGGGCTTTTTGTAAGTCTCATAAACGTGTGGAATCCTTTGGTATGATGCTTTTTCCTTGCCTTTTCTGAATTGATTAGCTGGAGGTGCATCTGTCACCTGTACATCCCTTTGAACAGAAGTTTGGTTCAGCTGTTTTGTGACAGCAGTTTGGAAAGGGATGAACAGTGGTTGTTTCTTGGTGAACTTAACAGATGATGCTGATGAACTTAAGGATGTTTTTGCAGTGTACTCTTTCTTCTTTTCATCAAAGTTTTTGAGATACACACATTCCTTAGTTTTGTGGTTATTTTTACCACAGATGGTGCAGCTTGCAGCAGGTGAAATGTTGCTTGTTTTGTTTGTATCATATGCTTCTAGATGAAAATAATCTTTTGTTAGATGATTCTTCTTTTTACAGAATTCACAAAACAAGTTTTTGATCTTTTCTCTTTTCTTTCTTTTCTTAGATTCCTTTGCAACAGAGTTTTGAACCTCTGTTGGGATATCTTTGATAGGAATGACTCTTGCTTTTGGAGCTTTTACACCATCAGTGGTTGTGAAATCCATTGGTTTGAAATTTTCAAGGATATCACACTCATCAGACCATGTGAGTTTAAATTGGTATTTCTCAATTTCCTCAAAAGTTGAGGATCCCACAGATCTTTCCAGAGTAATTTTGTTACCAAGTTTGTCGGTTATTTTAACCTCTTGGCCATTTTTGTTGGTTGGTATGATTTCAGAAGAAACAGCTTGCATTGCAGCAGTGCTTGCAATGTCATCATATTTTCTATGACCTATACCAAACTTGACATTGCTTTTAAGCTGTTTCTCAAGCATAACCTCATACCCTTTGCAAGACTCCACCCACCTTTCACAGGTGATCTGGGTAGACTCTAACTCCTTTTTGCAAACTTGGTATTTTTCTACCATAGTTTGGAGTTGAGTTTTGGTTATGCTTTGTTCTTCTTTCAAACTGCTGATCTCTTTATCTTTTTTAGCCAATTTGTTTCTAAGTTCTTTCAATGACTTTTCAAATTTGACCTCATCAGACAAGATTTTATCTCTAAGGTTTTCATTCACCTCTTTAATGTTAGCAAATGCAATAATACAGTTGTCTGAACACAGTTTTTCAAGAACTTGAGGTGATACCTTAGCAGCAGCCATCATGGCACAATCACATTGATGATTATCTTCTTCATCAGCTCTCTCTTCTTCATCACCAGCTTTCTTCGGTTCTTCTTCCTCTTTGTCTTCTTTGGACCAAGGGTCGGTCAGTGGTTCAATCAGGGTTTCTGAATTTTCTTCCAGCAGTAGTTCACCAGCAACAGCAGTAACCACTGCTTCAGCAACTTCATCCACTGTTTCAGCACTTAGCTGTTCACCTTCAGCTTCATCCCCTTCTGGTATTGACTCTAATGCCATCAAACAAAATTCATCATTAAAAGCATCATTAGAAGCATATAGAGCAAAATTTTCATCACCAAGCTCTTCAGGCATGCTGCTCCAATCAACAAAGCCTTGTGTGAAAAAGCTTTGCTGATCTGGTTGTGTCACAGATGGAGCAGCTGTTTGAGGTACAGCAGGTTGCACTTGTGCCTAAGGGACAGGGGCTTGAACATACTGAATTTGTGGAACAGTGGTTTGAACATAATGCACCGGCACAGGGGTTGCAGCATAATGAGTAGTGTTAACATGTGCTGCAGGGGCATATTGGGTATAGTGCACAGTGTTTTGTTGTTGTGGTCTAGGATTTGTGCTAGGGTGAGTTATTATGGGACCAGTAGTTTGACTCCTACATTCTCTAGCAAAGTGACCTAGCGTACTACACTTGTAACACTTGATTTTCGATTTATCCAACCCCACCCTTAAATTTCCATGAAGCCCTGGAAATTTTCTCCCTGTTCTTTTGTAGAACTTGCTTGTTCTTACACTAAGCAAGGCCAACTGATGCAAGATGTCCATCTCCTCTAAGTCAGTGGGATCAAAATGTTGCAAATCATTCAGCTCAAAACACAGATTATCTGACATCTGGTTTTCAATATTTGCTGTGAAAGCATAATTTGTAGAGTGAGAATCAGCGTTCACGAAGTTACCCCCAGCTGTTATGTCAATAAAATGATCATAACTCTGATCCTTACTACTACTGCCAGATTCTTCCTGGCCAAACAGAGCTGTGCTGCCGAATGAATAGTCATCAGCAACTTTACCAGACTCTTGCAACCTCCTTTTTTGGTTCAACTCCCTTTCATAGGTCAGGAGTCTACCATGGAGTTGGGTCAGGGTCAGATCTTTGAATTCAGCTGAATTCCTGGTGACAAAAACAATTGTGTCCCATTTTTCTGGCAATGATCTAAGGAACCTGCTATTTTGGGTTGCATTTGGAAATGTAACCTTAACAAGCCTTAGCTCACTCATGAGACAACTGAAACGTTCAAATTGTTGGGTTAGAGATTCCCCTTTGATGTGACAAAACGTTTCATACTGCTGATTCAGAATTTCCCTATTGTTTTTAATAACCTCCTCTGTTCCTCCGAATTGTTCCTTCAATGCATCCCACAATTCTTTTGCACTTTCACAATGTAACAGTCCACTATAGATTTCGTTGGGGAGTGCAGAGGCTATGATGCTAAACGCCTTGGCATCCAGTTCAAACTTCTGAAAATCCAATTCAGTGTAATTTTCAGTTGGTTTAGGAACGGATTTTTTGGCGTCCTCTGCGCTTGGCACCATAGGAACATGAGGACCGAAAACGACAGACCTCCAACATCCACTGTTTTGTTGAGCGAGGATGTGACGCATCCTTCACTCCCAGATGTTGTACTCATTTCTTTTCAGCATAGGTGGTTTAAACTAAGAGCCAATGTTATTTTTATCATCTTGTGATTGCAACATCTTTCCGGTTGTTTTACAGGTACTGATTAATCAATTTTATCGGTGATTAAACCTTATTGTGTTTTTCAACACAACGAACAAACGATCAGTATATACAATTTCGAGCTGAACTATTTACATCAAAATGATTGTTAGATCAAGTTTGACTGTCCTAGCTTTGATACCAATTGTTAGGATCTGAGTTTGGATTGATTGTGATTTGTGTTTGAATTTAGATGAACAAATGAAAGAGTAGTGCAGCGGAATTTAATGGAACCAAACTTTTCACAATCAAACAGAAGAAATGCTATCAATCATACATTTTCTAACACTGAAAACTCTGATTACAATGTGTGTATGATGTGCAAACTCCCCCTCAGCCTGAGCTCAGTGTTTGTTCGTGCAGAAAGAAGATGGTGAATGAGCTAAACAGAACAGTACAGAGTACTGTTCTATTTATAGGCACTTGCAAACCACTGAGCATCAAAGCTGACGTCACCATGAAAGTGACATCTAACCTCCTAACAAACTCTAACCTCTGATCTATACAACACTGCTATGTTAACTACTGATATTACATTTCAATGCATAAACTAAACACAAACTGCTGCTGCATCCTTCCACTGCTGTGAACCCAGCAGTACTTGTCATGATCAGCAGTGCTTGAACCAAGGCAGTAGATCGAGCAGCAGAGCTTTAGTTCTTCTATCAGACTTTGTCTTGGTCAGCAATTGTAGGTCAGCAGATTGCATGATCAGCAGATAGGAGGTCAGCAGATGTTGAAACCACTTTCAAGGGGAGAGACTTGCAACCAAACATCTGCTTATTCTGAATCTACTACTGTGATCCAGTTTTGGCTTTTATTATCTGTTCCTTTGGTAGGGTTCAATCCCAACAGGTATAGACTCGAGCAAGTTTCTCCACTCTGTAATCTTCACGAATAGGAAGAAAGTGGGCTGATTTGGTCAAACGATTGATAATCACCTAGATACTATCGTGCCCTTTAGAGGTACGGGGTAGTTTGGTAAGAAAGTTCATAGCAATGCTATCCCATTTCCACACAAGGATTGATGTGTGTAAAATGCAACATATAAATCACATCAATGAAGGCATAAAACTAACCCTTTTTAAGTACTAATGTTGGAAAAAGAGTGTTTTTGTCTTCCTTTTGTATTTTCAGGATGAAATGAGCTCAAAATCACAAAAGAAGCAAAAAGACAACTAATTCTACCATAAATACAAGAAAAGGAACAAAAGTAGACTGCCCGGACCCTCAACGGCACCTCCCAAGGCAAAGGAGAAGAAACAGAGTCTGAACACGCCCCGTGTTCAGCGAACACGGGGGCGTGCCCAGGAAGCAGCAGAAAAGACAAACCAGTAGAAGCTTCCATTGCCCACCACGGGGCCGTGTCCAGCGGGCAGGGGGGCGTGGTGAAAGTACAGCAGGCGCATTAATTGTAATTGCGAATTACAATTAATGAAGAGAGAGAATGTCAGACGGGCACGGGGCCGTGTCCAGCGGACACGGGGCCGTGTCCAGCCTTCTGTTCAGCCTATAAATAGAGGAGCTTGGTTTCATTCTCTCTCATCCCTTGGCACACCACCTCTCTCACACTTCATCCACCACCCACCACCACCATAACACCATCATCCACCACCATCATCCATTGTCCATCGTAGAGTGTGTGAGTCGTCTCGGGATCCAAGATTGATCGTAAGAGTTCTTGACAATCAAGGCCATGTTTGCCTAAGTCTCTTACATCACTTGGTGAAGACAAGTGTTTAGTATAATACTTTTTATTTTTAATCTTTTGCACTTTTTATTTGGTTTTGTATTAATGACTTTAATAACTAGTTACTTATGTTGAAGGTGATCTTTCCTTATCGTTTGTCCGTGGTGTCTTGGCATTATTTTACTGTCTATATAAAATAAAAGATTTTCACCATTCATATCTCCACGGTCTATATGGAGGTATGTTGGCTACCTGGTCGGGGGTTAAGGGAACGGTTTGGTAAGGGTCTTGCCCTTGTTCAGCGTTTAGAGGTCCTGCTTGGGACCTGGGTCAATTTTAGTAGGATCTCCTTCAATGCCCATAGGTATTGGATGGCGGGGATCCAAACTCTTTGACCCCCTCATAAGTTAACTACTATTAATACTATAACCCGGCTATTTAGGACTGTATCCCTGCTGACTCAGACTACTTAGCCGAGGGTAACGTCACCGCCAAAAGCGGGGCCTACCACAATTTGCATTAATAACTTAATTCATTATCTTTCAATAATCCGACCCTTTAGGATTGTATCCTTGCTGACTCAAACTACTGGGTCGAGGGTAACGTCGCCTTCAAAAGAGGGGCCTACTACAATAACTAAGATAATCTCTTAAACAAGTGCAAAAGTGCGAAAATAATCAAAGGTTATACTAATACACGTGTCGGATCCAAGTGATTCATCTTGTCTATCTGTTTTTATTTTATTTTATTTTTCAGCATTTAGTTAGTTTTTATTTTTCTTAGTTTAAAACATTTTTCTCACTTTTTGATTTGGTTAGACGTTGAGGATAAACCGGTAATAAAAGCTCTTGTGTCCTTGGACGACCTCGGTATCTTACCAACACTATACTACGTCCACGATGGGTGCACTTGCCCATATGTGTGTTTACTGTTAGTAAATATCGTGTTTTATAAATTTAAAACTTGGCTAAAAGTGTAAAAAGGGCTTAAATACTCATCAAAAATATAACACACTTCACGCACATCAAGTTTTTGGCGCCGCTGCCGGGGACACAAGGATTTTAAGAAAGTTAGGAATCAACGGCCTAATCATATTTTTTATTTTTCTTTAATTTTTTAGGAATTTTCTTAGTTTTTCAGCTTCTGCAGAGCTCAACACGGGGCCGTGCCTGCTGAACACGCCCCGTGCTCAATCATTGGAACTGGCAATCTTGTTTTAAGTCAGACAGTAAGCTGAACACGGGGCCGTGTCCACTCAACACGCCCCCGTGCCCAAGATTCAGTTGCTGAAAACAGAACCGTTAGATCCCGGCGGTTGGTAATTTCTGACACAAACATGAGTGATAGTAATTCTTTTTACTTTCGGCACTCTTATGGTTTGTGGTGTCGAATATGTAGAGGCGAACATGAGGAATTAAAATGTTATTTTCTCACTTATAGGCCCCACTATATAGACCCACCGATTCCTTGTAACCTTAAGAGGGGCGAAAGTAAAAATAAGCACTATTTCTCCCTCGAATGCGCCCAGCCAGATATTCTAGGAGAAATGCTCCTTGACGAGTTATTTCAACTAGAAGAACTACTTCTCAATTGGTCAAAAGAACTTAGGAAGGATTTT
This sequence comes from Helianthus annuus, assembly GCF_002127325.2. Lineage (NCBI taxonomy): Eukaryota > Viridiplantae > Streptophyta > Magnoliopsida > Asterales > Asteraceae > Helianthus > Helianthus annuus. Next base: position 25,449,427 of record NC_035435.2, on the reverse strand, counting down.
TTAGATCCATCCCAAGATGATGACCATGAGGAAATGTTGGAACCGCATTCCAACAACCTCATTGCTCCCGAAAATACCTTCTTACCTAGAAAAGACGTGGACGATAGTCGTCCCTGTGCCGATTGTGCCGTGAAGGACTCCCCATCGACTTCGTTCGGTGCATACATAGACCTGAGCGATTCGGCATACACCTTCTTTAACGAGAGCCCGGAAAAGGGTTGGACTTGTCCACCTAGAATGAAAATAGGAATTACCCTCACCGACAACCTCTTGCGTTCTCGCCATAGTATAGGACAATTAAGGTATCTTAGGCACTTTGGGGTTGTTCCAACAAGTCAAGAGCCACCCGATAAGAATTAGCTCCTTAGTAAAGACAAAACTCCATAAAACAGCCCTCCGACACCGGGCCGTGCCCGGTCAACACGCCCCCGTGTTCACTCAGAAGATTTTCTGCTGATTCTGTCAGAATACGGACAAAATGTGTCAGGATTTTCTCTGCACACGGGGCCGTGTCCAGCGGACACGGGGCCGTGTTCAGTGTGCTGTCGTTTTCTTTAAATGCAGCCTGAATCCTGCTCACTTTTGACCACTTCACCAAGCAGAGATTCCTGGGATCTTCACATATACCATCCTAGGTAAGTGCTAAAAGAAGGTTCCTAAGGACCATCTTGTCTTTTCCACTTTTGTCCATTTCTCCTTCTTCCAAAATTTTTTTTCAAACATCACCTCCATGGAAGCTTGGAAATCTATGATTTCAACCTTCTATGAAAGGTTTGTAAGATTTTTGGCTACGGATTCTTGTCTAAAGTTAGTTCTATAACTTTGTTTTAAATTATCTGAGCTTAAAACACAATAAAAGTGTATTAAAATAATTTAAAAACCTAGAATCGTTGGACAAAAATCCTGCAGACAGCTGAACACGGGGCCGTGCTCGCTAAGCACGGGGCCGTGTTCGAGGTACTGTTTTGCAAAAAGTTTAGTTATCTTCAGCTTATTTCGCAGAAAATGGCCAGCAGAAACAGTGGAGCGTCTTCGAGAAATAACCGAAATGGAAGGAGGTCGTCCACGGCGGAGGATTCCCTAGTAAACTACGTTTATGCTTTAAGGGAAGCCATAGACGAGATGACGGGTGTAGAAGAAGCATTGGTGGACCGTATTAATCATCTGACGGTAGGCTTGGAGGGCTGCCTGCGAGAAGTAAACCTCCTGCACCAAAGGTTAAACCTTCTCGCTTCCCCACCTTTGGTTCCGGTGATAACCCAAAGGGCGTGGAATGTAGTACGCGAGGTTATCATTCCAGCCGAATGGCACGCCATGCACCAAGTGCCTCAACCAAGGGTGGTGCAAGGAGTTCCGGTGAGCGCTCCCTCTCAAAACACCGAAGAGAATGAAGCTACCTTCTACCTCCCAAGGGAGATAGAAGAATGGCTTTGAGTGATAACCGAGGAGCCATAGGCTAGAGAGTGTTTCTACATCGGGAAGCTATCCCCGAAATTTTCTTAAATAAGTAGAACCCTTATGATAACCTCATGTATCCCCTAGTTATTTAGCTAACTTTATTGTAATGTCTATTTTCGCAATGTTATGATGGTTTTTATGATTGATGGTTGTCTTGAGTATAAAACACACTCATGGTGGTAATGGATGAAAAAGGGAACGAGAAAAATGGAACCATGCAAAAAGAACAGAGCAACCCGACAAAAATCTCCATCACAGAAGGCTCAACACGGGCCGTGCCCAACCAACACGGCCCCGTGCTGAGCCCCCTGCAGAAAATCACCCAGTTCAGGTAACTGGACACGGGCCGTGTTCAGCGGACGCGCCCCCGTGTCCAGGCTTCTGTTTCAATTCTCTAATTTTTGTTACTGGCACTTGACCACGGGGCCGTGCCCGGTCAACACGGGGCCGTGTCCAGGATGCCAGTAACACAAATCTTTGCTTTTAAACCCACTTTTACACATTCTAATCAACCAAAAACATTATTTTTTTGGACACATTGAGGACAATGTGTAATTTAAGTGTGGGGGGGATGCTAAAACCTTGAAATTTTGCAAAATCCAAAACACAAGCCTTACACAAAACTCTATTGAAACCGCTAAACACCCCAAATTTTTTCAAAAACTTTTTCATTTTTTTTTAATTACTTGTCTTAGTTTAAGTTGGGAATAACAAGTTCTAAAAAGGTTATATTTTTACAAGTTTACAACCGATAGCGTCGTGATAAAAAAAAGAACCAACATAAGAAAATTATGAAACGGCATAACAAGTCTAGTTAAAAATTCGATTATATATACTTGATCACATTTAAAACCCATTCCCACAAAAGTGAGTTTTGAGCCTTTATTGAGCATAAAAATATACATATTTAGACTAAATGCTCATTTTTCGTTTCTTGTGTGAATAGCCGCTTGGTTCTTACAAATCTAGAACTTGCCACGACGATACATTCCCGGTCCTTACCAACTTAAACCCAAGTAAGTAAATGATGGAGGCATTAGGACTAACCATTTTCTTTCAAAACCATTATTTTTCATTTTTTTTATCACCTACCCAAAATCCCCCTAGATAGCCCCTTTGAGCCTAAACCTTTCATTTCATTACCCCAAAAACCCTTTTTACCCACCAAAAACCTTTTTATTTTTCACCCTTTATTTTAGTAACAAGCTCGGTTTTTCATAAACTCGCCTTTTTATGTGAAAAAAAAAATATGATGAAGTCAAAAACAAACAAAAGCTATATAAAAAGCTTGTTTGGAGAAATACTTCAAAACAAAAAAAAATCACTAAAAACAAGGTATTTTACGAAAACCGACGCTTTTTACGATTTTAGCCCTTTTTACTAACTACTAACCCAACCACCCACCTTTAACCCAAGCCTAACCCTTCACCCAAAAGTCCTCTTGATATTTACAAAGGTAAAAAGTTAAAAAGGAGGAGGATTGATTGCTTGGCAAGCCTATGGAAGGCGTAAGTTTCGTGCCGCTCTCGAGTGATTCACTAAAATATACACCTTCGGCCGAGTGTTGAGTGATCTCCCGTGAGGTATGTGAACTTGTATATAAATGGAATTTTAATGAGGCATGCTATGCCCAAATAAGTAATTTGTCTTATGAAACGTTCAAAATAAATCATAACGAATAGGATTGTAAATAAATAAAAATAAAACTTACAAAGACCTTGATTCCCGACACTCTAGGACAAGCTAAAAACTTCTCTTCTACCTATTCCATTTGGGAGTGTAAGCCACATTTAAAGAGTTTTGCTTGAGGACAAGCAAAAGTTCAAGTGTGGGGGTATTTGATGTGTGTAAAATGCAACATATAAATCACATCAATGAAGGCATAAAACTAACCCTTTTTAAGTACTAATGTTGGAAAAAGAGTGTTTTTGTCTTCCTTTTGTATTTTCAGGATGAAATGAGCTCAAAATCACAAAAGAAGCAAAAAGACAACTAATTCTACCATAAATACAAGAAAAGGAACAAAAGTAGACTGCCCGGACCCTCAACGGCACCTCCCAAGGCAAAGGAGAAGAAACAGAGTCTGAACACGCCCCGTGTCCAGCGAACACGGGGGCGTGCCCAGGAAGCAGCAGAAAAGACAAACCAGTAGAAGCTTCCATTGCCCACCACGGGGCCGTGTCCAGCGGGCACGGGGGCGTGGTGAAAGTACAGCAGGCGCATTAATTGTAATTGCGAATTACAATTAATGAAGAGAGAGAATGTCAGACGGGCACGGGGCCGTGTCCAGCGGACACGGGGCCGTGTCCAGCCTTCTGTTCAGCCTATAAATAGAGGAGCTTGGTTTCATTCTCTCTCATCCCTTGGCACACCACCTCTCTCACACTTCATCCACCACCCACCACCACCATAACACCATCATCCACCACCATCATCCATTGTCCATCGTAGAGTGTGTGAGTCGTCTCGGGATCCAAGATTGATCGTAAGAGTTCTTGACAATCAAGGCCATGTTTGCCTAAGTCTCTTACATCACTTGGTGAAGACAAGTGTTTAGTATAATACTTTTTATTTTTAATCTTTTGCACTTTTTATTTGGTTTTGTATTAATGACTTTAATAACTAGTTACTTATGTTGAAGGTGATCTTTCCTTATCGTTTGTCCGTGGTGTCTTGGCATTATTTTACTGTCTATATAAAATAAAAGATTTTCACCATTCATATCTCCACGGTCTATATGGAGGTATGTTGGCTACCTGGTCGGGGGTTAAGGGAACGGTTTGGTAAGGGTCTTGCCCTTGTTCAGCGTTTAGAGGTCCTGCTTGGGACCTGGGTCAATTTTAGTAGGATCTCCTTCAATGCCCATAGGTATTGGATGGCGGGGATCCAAACTCTTTGACCCCTCATAAGTTAACTACTATTAATACTATAACCCGGCTATTTAGGACTGTATCCCTGCTGACTCAGACTACTTAGCCGAGGGTAACGTCACCGCCAAAAGCGGGGCCTACCACAATTTGCATTAATAACTTAATTCATTATCTTTCAATAATCCGACCCTTTAGGATTGTATCCTTGCTGACTCAAACTACTGGGTCGAGGGTAACGTCGCCTTCAAAAGAGGGGCCTACTACAATAACTAAGATAATCTCTTAAACAAGTGCAAAAGTGCGAAAATAATCAAAGGTTATACTAATACACGTGTCGGATCCAAGTGATTCATCTTGTCTATCTGTTTTTATTTTATTTTATTTTTCAGCATTTAGTTAGTTTTTATTTTTCTTAGTTTAAAACATTTTTCTCACTTTTTGATTTGGTTAGACGTTGAGGATAAACCGGTACTAAAAGCTCTTGTGTCCTTGGACGACCTCGGTATCTTACCAACACTATACTACGTCCACGATGGGTGCACTTGCCCATATGTGTGTTTAGTGTTAGTAAATATCGTGTTTTATAAATTTAAAACTTGGCTAAAAGTGTAAAAAGGGCTTAAATACTCATAAAAAATATAACACACTTCACGCACATCAGGGATTATAGGTTGTTCCAAGAGTCCAGAAGGACGTTGGTGTTCAGCCTTTACCTTCGAGCAAGTAAGGCACTTAGACACATATATAGCAATGTCCTTCTTCATGCCAGGCCACCAATAAGTCGTACGCAGATCCTGGTACATCTTATCGGCACCTGGAAGGATAGAGTATCGAGATTTGTGAGCCTCAGTCATAATGAGCTCACAGAGATTGTCGCGATCTGGCACCCAGATGCGATTGAGATAGTACTGAAGACCTTCCGATTTAGTTTCAAGCTGGTTCAAGTTAGCGCCATGAACTTCAACAGTTAAGCTTCCTTGATTAGCTGACGAATACTGTGCCTCACGAATACAAGCATGAAGATCACTAGTGATACGAATAGCCTTGAAATGGGTTTTACGACTAAGGGCGTCGGCTACTACATTCGCTTTGCCAGGATGATAGCGAATTTCGCAGTCGTAGTCATTAAGTAGCTCTACCCAACGTCTCTGTTGCATGTTCAGTTCCTTTTGGTCAAAGATATGTTGAAGGCTCTTATGGTCGGTGAAGACCACACACTTCGTACCATACAGGTAGTGTCGCCAGATCTTTAACGCAAACACGACTGCACCAAGCTCCATATCGTGAGAAGTATAGTTTTTCTCATGTATCTTGAGTTGACGGGAGGCATAAGCAATAACCTTGTCCCGCTGCATGAGCACACAACCCAATCCACGGTTCGAGGCATCACAATATACCACGAAGTCGTCATTCCCATCGGGTAGAGTAAGAACAGGAGCGTTACACAAAATATTCTTAAGAGTCTGAAAAGATTTCTCCTGTTCGGGTCCCCATGCAAAAGGTTTCTCTTTTTGGGTCAACGTGGTAAGAGGTACAGCGATTTTAGAAAAATCCGAGATGAATCGACGGTAATAACCAGCCAATCCTTGAAAATATCGAATATCAGATGCGGATTTAGATGTACCCCAATTCTTCACAGCTTCAATTTTAGATGGGCAACACGAATACCTTGTCTACTAACGACATAACCAGGAAATTGTACTTCGTCAATCCAAAATTCACACTTAGAAAATTTAGCATACAGGCATTCACCACGTAAGAGTTCAAGCATAAGTCGTAAATGACGAGCATGATCAACTTTAGACATAGAAAGGCATGACCACGAACTCGTAGTGTCCCTAACGAGTACAAAAAGCGGTTTTTGGAATATCATCCTCGAGTACACGAAGCTGATGATATCCAGATCGAAGATCGATCTTGGAGAAGCAGGACGCGCCTTGTAGTTGATCAAATAGTTCATCAATGCGAGGGAGCGGATAACGATTCTTCACGGTAAGCTTATTAAGTTCACGATAGTCGATACACATACGAAACGAACCATCCTTCTTCTTGACGAATAAAATAGGAGCACCCCACGAGGAGGTACTTGGACGAATAAAACCCTTATCGAGTAATTCCTGCAGTTGACTAAATAACTCTTGAATCTCAGAAGGTGCAAGATGGTAAGGAGCCTTGGTGACGGGACTCGCGCCAGGTACGAGATTAAGACAAAAGTCAATGGATCTAGGAGGAGGAAGTCCAGGGAGATCTTCAGGAAAGACATCAGTGAAATCACACACCACCGGAACGTCGCTTATGTTCTTCCCCTTGCCTTTTTGTTCCACCACGTGGGCCAAGAAGGCAAAGTTCTGTTTACGTAAGCATCTGCTCGTTTGTGTGCATGACATCAGCCTCAGTCCATTTGAAGGTTGGTCTCCATAGACATTTAAAGTGTCTCCAGACGGAAGAGGAATACGAACAAGTTTCTCGTGACAAACAATCTCGGAATGGTTCTTACGCAACCAATCCATACCGATAATGACATCAAAGCTACCCAAACGCATGGGTATGAGATCAATAGAGAATACATGATCATTAAGAGTCAAGGAACAATCACGCATGATAGAGTTAACAAGAATCGACTTACCATTGGCGACCTCGACAGAGAACGACTCAGGTAACTTAGAGCGTGTACAGTTTATCAAAGACTCAAATTCCACGGACACAAAGCTTTTATCGACACCAGTATCAAATAGAATCGAAGCATAAAGGTTATTAACGAGAAACATACCATTCACCACGTCATTGTTGTTGCGAGCCTGATTAGCATTGAGATTGAATGCTTGTCCACGAGTGGCTGCTTGTTGATCTTGGTTCAGCTGAGGGCATTGGTTACGGAGGTGAGTAGTATCTCCACACTTATAGCATGCACGAACAACATTGACTGGCTTTGGGTTCTGCAGGGGAGCTGGAAGAGCTGCTTGAGCTTCCTGAGCTGGGGCTTGCTGAGCTGGCTGTGCTGGATTAGCTTAACGATAGTAGGGAGTCGTGTGACCATAGCGGTTATAGTTGGTGCACAGACGACATGCAGAAGTAGCAGGATGATGGTAGTTGCAAGTGGTACACTTTGGATGAGCACAAGTGTACTGTTTCTTGGCTTCAGGAGCAGCAGGGTTAGCAGCAGCAGTAACAGGAGCAGGTTTAGCAGCAGGGTTTGCAGCAGGTACGATAGCATTGCTTCCTGAGCCCTGAGATTTCCTTTTCTTGTTCTTGCTGCCACTTGGCTGCTGGGTAACTTGGTTTGCAGACTTAGAGGGAGCAGGAGTAGCAAACTGCTTATCACGCACACGGTTGTTGTTCAAACTTGCTGCCAAACGATAGACTTCTTCAATAGTTTCAAGCTGAGCTGCCTCAATGGAATCGCGCATAGCAGGAGGTAGGCCATTGATGTACTTGGTTATCATTCGCTTAGGAGTAGAAACCAAGTGAGGAACGTTCAAACTAATCTGCTTAAAGCGAGTGGTATAAGCCAGATTATCATCACCAATCTGTTTCAAGTGCCAGAACTCTTCTTCGAGCTTCAATTGTTCATGAGGAGGGCAGAACTCAAGCATCATTAGTTATCGTACCTTGGCCCATGGAAGAGCATAGGCTTCTTCATTCGATCAGATTTTTCTCTCATTCGACCACCACTCCAACGCTCTGCCTTGAAACATCCCCGTTGCACTCCTAGTCTTTAGATGATCTGGGCACTCACTGTTAATGAAGGTGACTTCAATACTGTCAAACCACTCTAGCATAGCAGTCACCCCATCACGGCCCATGAAAGACCCAGGGTTGCATGAGATGAAATGCTTATAGTTGAACTTAGTAGGCCTTTGCTTCTCGGCCTTTGAGTCCACAGAGGATGGAGGAGTGTTTGATCCCTGGATCTCAGAGACAATCTTTGGCACGACTCGAGCAATCTGTTGGCCATGAATGACATCATCTTTTTCTGAGACTTTTCCCTGGATCTCTTGAGAGTGTCGGATAGCTTTCGAGAAGACATCTAAAAGATCCAACATGAGGATCGTATAAGTCTAGATTCACGAAGCCTCACAATATAGATTTACACACAATAGACTAAAAACTCAATAAGATTCACAAGATTCACATAGATACCGCAACCCACGACCTTCGCATGGCACGTGGTACGAAGTTTTGCAATGTGTCAGAAGCACTTATATATAGGAAGTACCAGCGGCGTATCCACCACACTTCGGACACATCGTTTCTGCCTCGTACTCGGTGTCATGTTACGTGTCGCAAAACACACTCATCATCATAGATTCACATAGATTCCAATAGATTCATTTGATTCAATAGATTCAATGGTCTCAATAGATTAAATAGTCTCACATAGGCTCAGTATATTCAATAGATTCATATAGATTCAATAGACTCAATAGTTTCACTTAGATGCTAACGTCAACGCACTCCCACATGGCACGTGCTACGAAAGTTTGGCAACATCACGGAAGCACTTATATATAGGAAGTACCAGCGGCGTATCCACCATGCTTCAATCATGCCACGTTCGTCTCGTCATCGGTGTCATGCCTTGTTAACCACCACATTAGATTTCACCACTTCTCACAACATAGATTAACCAGATAGATTCAAACACATATATTAACAAGATAGATTCAATCACTCAAACCCGAGCCTACAAAACTACGAACTTCACTTAGCGTGTGGTAAGAAGGTTTGGTAGCATGCTAGAAACGCTTATATATAGGAAGTACCAGCGGCGTATCCACCACGCTTCGGACACGCCATTTCCGCCTCGTCTTCAGCGCTAGGCTACGTTTCATATTTTGTTACTCAAAACAACAGATGCATAGTTTACATATAGATTTCATGATAGATTTCATATAGAATACCCAAATAGACCTTTCATAGCTTTAGAATTCAACAACATCATTACCGATCCACAGACACTAAGTTTCGCATGGCCCTTAGTACGAAGGTTGGTAACATGCCAGAAACACTTATATATAGGAAGTACCATCGGCGTATCCACCATGTTTTGGACACGTCACATTTCCCTCGCATTCCATGCCGTGTTTCATTTAGCGTCTCACAATCACTACAACACATAGATTCATCAGATAGATTCGCATAGCATCATAATTCCCATATAGAGTGAGTAAAGCTTCATAAATTTAGTTTGATCCTGAGATTAGAGTTAACGTTTTAGATTGCGGACCTACGTGCGGTTTGTGTAAAAGTCTCAAAATAAACAGAGAATCAAGATAACCGAAGAATCATGTTTAAAACCACACATAAATCAAGATAACATAAAAGATAGGCTTAGAAAACATAGGATTGTTCCGGGTAGAGGAACGGTGACTAACCAAAGTGATCCGAACCCCTTTCGAATCGAGGTAACGTGTCTTGACTTACTTAGACAAATACGTCATCGATGTTAGGCCTATGTGTTTTGGTCAAAAATTACCTAAGCAATTTAGTGATCAAATTAGTTAAGTGAGGTTGTGTGCTAAGAATGTGTATCGAAAATATGTTGGTTTAGTTTTTTGCAAAAACAGTTTCAGGATATAGCTTAGGATATCGAGCTATATCTATAATCAAACAATGAGTAAAAAGTAAAGGGTGACACGAGATGTACGAGGAAAGCCCTTGATCAATCTAGATCGCCAGCACAAAACCTCGGGAGCTGACAATCGCAGCTGCCTTGTTCTTCTTATTACTTCAAATATCAGGATGCAGTGCAGGATATTGACCAGATCGCTACTAAGTGTTACAATGCTTTTTCAGAAAGTGAGAGTTGCGAGAGAGTAGAAGTGCTTGAGAGCAGTGAGTGTGATGTCCTATTCCATCTGATTTATCCGTTTATTTATAGCGAAGAAATGAAAACAAAATCTCCTACAAATGGGGGATGCCATCGAATATTCTCTAATTAACGTTGGAGACCAAGTAATTATGAGAGGTCATCATGAACGTTACAAACTTGAGCTCGTACTCCTGCACATAATCCGTTAGTAATCCTGAGGATACTATATCAGGATGTTACCAATATCCTGAGTCAGCATCCTGAGTATGAATATTTATCATATAAGCAAGATATAATTCAAGATATTATCCAGGATATGGGCTCAAAATTTCACCCATAACAATTGTCCCCAAAAATGTTACTGTTAAGGATCCTGAGTCCTAACGGTTACATTTTTACGTATTCCAAGGTAATTACGAGATAGGACTTTGATGTGACAACTTGTAACCGTTCAACCTATATTTACTCATTACTTCCCTATAACTTCTCATCCTTATCTTCATTTAACCTTCACCGAAGAGTAAAAGGTAAAATCTTCTCTCTCATTTCCATCTTCTTTCTCCTCTATTCTGCATAATATTCCGGCAATCATATGGCGAGGCAAACCAGATCTAACTCCAGTGACTCCGCTCCTTCATTTATTCACCAGAATATTCTCCAAGATCCGGAGAAAGAAATATGCTCCTTTGACAGTGCTCATTTGTCGGCTCTCTCCGGCATCTTTCTGAAGGGGACGCTGTTCCGGCCATTTGACCGGGAAATCCGGTCGGCCATGGTTTCCGATGAGTGGCTGTGTTTCAATGCTTTTCCCTTTACCTTAGAGCTACAATTTCCGTTTCCTGACTTTACCACCGAGTGCTTGAACATCACAAAAATCTGTTTCAGTCAAACAATGCCAATGCTTTGGCGAGTCTTGCTTGTTCTTGATCAAATCAAGAACAACCACGTCCCTGATCTTTCGGTTCATGACCTTCCTTTAGTATACCGGCTTAGATACCACAGCTCTTGCCGATTCTTGTTTTACTCCACCTCCAGCGATCCACTGATACTCCGTGCCACCAGGAATGAGGAGGAATGGAAATCCAAATTCTTCTTTGTAAAAAAAGATTCAATCCCTAGTGGAGTGGATTATCCGGTGCAATGGTTGAGAAAGGGTAGGACTTAGGGTTTTAGGATGATCCTGTCTTATATCCTGTTTCATATCTTGAACTAATTTCTTTATTTTCTTGTATACAGCTGACTTCAGAAAGCTTGCACCTCCTCTAGCTAACTCACAGAAGAGAATCGAGGCCATCAGACTCCTTCCAGAGGCTGAAAGAAGTTTCAATCCGTCTCCAGCATCTCCAAGCCCACTCTCTAGTTCAAACATGTCTGATAAGGATCCTGCACAATATCCTGCATACATGTTTTCATTTGATATGTTTAGGAAAGGGTTTTAAGTTTACTCCCTGTATGCAGATTCCAGCAAAGTTCCAATCCTCTTGGTCCTTGATGAGCTTGACAGCTACCCCACTCCAGTCAATGTCAAGAAGGAAACTCTTGCCACCACCAGCTCCAAACCGATCCGGGTTCCTAAGCACAACCCAAGAACTTGTGCCTCCACCGCCAAGAAGAGGAAAGGTTTCGAGGTCAGCACTCCAGGCTCTGAAGGGTTCTCTTATGAAGAACTCAGCTTTTCTGACTCCTTAGAGCCAATGACATCCTTCCTCAACAAGGTAATATCCTGGTACCCTATCTTGCGTACATATCCTTATAGAATATCCTAGTTAGCAAGTTTTAACTTATACCTGAATTTTGACTTGCAGGGTCTCCAGCATCTGCTCCATCTCTACACTGATGCCTGCAGTACAGCCAAGTTTCAAGAAGCCAGGATCAAGCAGCTTGAGACCACTGTTGCTGATCAGGGCACCATTGCTGAAGCCAGGAGTCGGCACTACGAGGATAAGCTAAAGAAGGTCACCCAAGATGCCGAAGTAAAGCTGGCAGCCGTCCAAGTTGAGCATGAACAGGCCATGGTCTCCTTCCGGGAAGGAATAAAAAATTCAGCTGTTGTCTCTCTGCTACAAGCTCGCATCAAGATGGCTTATGAGGCCAAGGAGACAGGTCTTGAGTGCCCATCCTGGCCGGTTGATTCTTGGGTGTCAAAGCTGAAGGAGCTTGGAGGCAAACTTGTGCCATGCCCTGCTAAAGTTAGGGCTGGTGAGATTTCCAAATCAGCAGAGGTGGCGGACAAGGCTGGAGAAAAGAAGGATGCTGGGACGGATGCTGGTGAAGATGCTGGGGAGGATGCTGCTCAGGATGCTGAAGCTGAGAAGACGGAGAAGGCAGGTGAAGATGCCGCTGTGTGAGGGCATTCTAGTGGGCGATGATGGACATTGATGCCTAGACCGGAGCCCACTTTTTAAATTTGAATGTTGGTTTGTAATCCCAAAACAATTTACTTTTCCTTCATTTTACTTTTCTTGCACTCGAACAATTTATATTTCCTGCATGCTTTTTGAACAATATAACAGTTGGAGGTAGATGGGTCTCAGTTTGAGATGAAACCTTCAACTGTTACCTAAATATGACTAGGAACTTATTGTGCTTTTGGTGGATGGATCTCGGTTTGAGATGAAACCAAAAGCACAAACTTTTGCTATGTTAATAATATAACTTTCTTTTGGTCTTATCCATTGTTGTTGTATTTTATTGCACAAGTTTTATTCTGAAAATACTTTTCTTTGATCATTCTTAGACACATTTTGGGAACGTATTCTGGGAATATCCTGAGAGATATCCTGGTCAGGATACTGCTGCATAACTTAAAGAAAAAACTTAAGGTACACAGAGGAGACAAAAAATAAAAAGAAGAAACCATACCAAAGACTCTTAGAGAGTTAATTTCAATCTTCCATCTTATGAATGTCCCCGGTGCACATTTAGGAACTTGAACCCATCCTTTGAATTGTATTATGGTGCATGTCCCCTGTGTTCAGCAATTTTGTAGATTTAGGATTTTTTGATGTAAACATAGCCATATCTTGTTCAAAACCTGTTCTTATGCTTCTTAGTTTTCCTGGGGATAAACCCTGAATATCCTGGGGATAAACCCTTAATACACTAGGGATAAACCCTAATTTTCATGCGCTACAAGCGGGAGTGTATAAACTCCAAGACATAGAAAGGTGAAAACCTTTAAACCTTAGAGAGTATGAAAATACCCTTTCGTGAGAGAGGGTGATCAATCCGCATATACCTTGAGGATCCAGGGTATAGCCAATAATAACGAAATTGTCAGCCACTTTTACATGAACTGGTCCCGCTATCTTGAACTATCCCTGGATAACTTGCGCTCCAGGCGGGGTGTTCAAACCCAATTCGAGAGAAAGGTGAATACCTTTAAACCTTTGAAGGGAAAAGACTCCCTTAATCGTGAGAGAGGGGGCCAATCCTCTAATCTTTCCGTTTATCTTGAGCATATATCCTGGAGTGATATCCTGAAGCATATCCTGCAAAAAAACCTTAAACTAATGTGGGTGTTAGCTTGGCTAACACCCCTCCGATGCTTAAGTCAGTATTGGGTTTAAAAGAATAAATAAATTCAAACATATTTAAAAGATATATAATTCATACCATCCTGAGTTAGAAATTAAATTCTAAACTCACTTGAAATAGAGATTTAGGTGTATAGCATTCCAGGATCTTGGTAGCATATCCCCTTCCATATTCTTGAGTCGGTATGCTCCTTTCCCGGATTCTGATTCAACCTTATACTGTCCGTCCCACTTTGGAGCTAATTTTCCATCGGCAGGATTAGTAGTATTCTGAAAAGCCTTTCTTAACACCCAATCTCCAACTTGAAACCTTCTAGTCCTTATATTCTTGTTATATGCTCTGGATATCCTCTGTTGATATGCTGCCATCCTTAGCTTTGCCGCATCTCTTATTTCATCCACAGTATCCAATTCCTGGCACAGAGCTTCAGGATTCTTGTCAGGATCCTGGAGGTTAGATGTTGCTGTAGGTATCACCATTTCTGTTGGGATCATTGCTTCTGCTCCAAATACTAAGGAGAATGGAGTCTGGCCAGTTGCACTCTTTATTGTTGTTCTATCAGCCCACAAAACAAAGGGTAATTCTTCTGCCCATCTTCCTTTCTTAGCTCCTAGTCTCTTCTTCAAGTTGTTAACAATTATCTTGTTTGAGGATTCTGCCTGTCCATTCGCTTGAGGATGTACTGGAGTAGATGTGATCATTTTGATTCCCCAATTCTTGCAAAAGTCAGTAGTCCTCTTACTTATAAACTGAGAGCCATTGTCACAAATTATCTCGGCTGGTACTCCTGTCACATCCTGGCTTTTGCGGAAGCATGGATTATTTTAGTGTGACTTCTTAATACCATAGCAACAATCATAACAATGCTATATGATAAAACACAAGATGTTCATCCATTCATTAAGTTAAAAATACCACAACGACATTGTTTGAAAACATTGACACATAAAGTAAGTTACAACCATGACATGATTAACAGAGTTCACAATGACTCAACAAAAGCACGTAAATGAAAACCCAAGTTTAGAATTGTGTATCCCGTCCAGGAAAGGGATCCACCTCCTAAACTCGATGACTCGGATGACATCTTTATTCACTACGTAGCCTTGACACAACGCATACTCCGCCAGATCCACTAATTTCCTGAAATACATGTAATTTGAAAAATCAACAAAAGTTGAGCGAGTTCATGTGTATGTAGGTGTGTAAAACCTTTAAAAATATGTCTGTAAGTATGAAAATCCCTGGTATGTAGCAATTAAGGAAAAACTGATCACCAATGGGATGCAAAGCCAATGATATGTGTGAAAATGGTGCAGGAAGACTTAAACCTAGCAAATTTGTCTGCGGTATGAAGACATAGTCACCACTATGGGCCGCCCCGGCCTCACGGGTGTGGGCTCGCTACACCCAAATAGATCTATCACTCATGTCCCTTGGTCCTACAATGAGGATTAATGGCCTTAAGTGTCATGCCCACCACTCACATGATCGCGTAGTAAAATCCCTCCCTAAGCTAACCATACCATGTAAATAAACGTCTGTAATAATTGTAGCATGTATTTCACCCCCGAAGTATAAAACTGAAAACAGTTAAGAAAAAAAAGAGAGGACATGAACTCACTGAAGTGCATCTCCTGTATCGTAACGTCAATCTCAAACTTGACCAGCTACCCGGCGACCTACAACGTACTAATATCTTTTAGACGAACGGGTCGTGCCTTGATTCAGGGTTTAATGTTTTGAGTTGCGTTACTTTGACATTATCCCAAGTTTGTGACTACTTGTTAAAATAATAATAATTATTTTAACTTAAATTTTGTTTTTAGGAAAAATAGTTAGGCAACTATTTCGTACCCACACTTCTCAAGTATTTTATATGTGTATTTCCTTCCCAAGGATGGGGGTATTTATACATGTACACTTGTAATTCCGAAAAATATATTTTAAGTCCCACTTAGAAAAATATATTTAAATTATTTGTCTAAAACATCTTAATATATATTTTTCCAAAAGTATTATATTTTACTTCATAAATTTCCAAAATAATATTTTACCAAAATGTACGCGTAAAAGTATTTTCTGAAATATCACATAAGTTACGTTTTAGCGTTTCGTATTGCAATAACAATGCGTAACTTAAATATTTGTTTCGTGAGAGTTTTGGTATTATTTTGGAGTCGTAATTTCATGGTATTCATAAGTTATATTATTTTACCTAAAAAT
Organism: Helianthus annuus; assembly: GCF_002127325.2. Taxonomy (NCBI): domain Eukaryota; kingdom Viridiplantae; phylum Streptophyta; class Magnoliopsida; order Asterales; family Asteraceae; genus Helianthus; species Helianthus annuus. The sequence goes on along the minus strand of NC_035435.2, from coordinate 25,433,524 downwards.
AATATATCTAGTTCACAAAATAAACAAATAATCACACAAGAGTATTAGTATAAAATATATATTCTAAATATATATTTATCAAATTTTATTTACAAAAATCAACCTCCGGCACTTGGTATTTTGTAATAAAAATCGTGGCGAAGTTTATTTTGAAAACAAGGTTAAAAATATGTTTGTAAACACTTGCTAGAAAAATATTTTCTAAGTGTTGGAATTTTATAAAAATTTCGCTAGAGTTCCCTTTGTAAATGGAGATGTCCATGCTTACTAGCATATCATTTTCTTTTCAAAAATTCATTCAAACAATTCTCAATCAACAATATACAACCTCTATTTACCAAACTTGCCAAAAACAAGCATAAACTATAAACTCATGAACTTGAAAATTTATAAAAGTATGTAGTAACTTACTATCATACTTAAGTAAGTCTTGTTATCTCTTAAATGTGATTAGTTCCTTAAAAACTATATTTTTAAAGGGTTTGTGCGTTTACAACTTCCAATCTTATTTTCTAAAAATATTTCTTCATGAAATTTTCTTGTCATACAAGTGTTTCTACACTTGTTTATCCACCAAAAATGTGATTAGTTTATGTAAGATCCAAGTTTTAATGAAACTTATATTTTTCACTTGGTTCTTTCGAAAAACCACTCATGGATCTTTAGATCTACATGACTATCACCTACTTTGTTCTTTATTTTTCAAGAAATCATTCATTCATTCAAGTTCATAGTTTATGTGTGGATGATTCCATCATCCTACAACATTTTTACTTTCTCATCTTTCAAGATCATGTTTTTAATCATGATCTAGCAAGACCACATGATGATCCATATCAACTACATGAGTAAACAATAACCAACAAGCATCACAACGCATGAATATCATGATTTCTTAATCATTTTAACAATACTTCATTACCAAGTTAGTTTATGTTCAAGACTTTGCTTATGGTCTTTAGTGTTTCTTGAGATTTCATCATACTTTAACTATTAACCATCAAAAACATAAAGTGGATGAAGATTCAAGAGACTTACCACTAGCTCAAGGCTAGGGGAGTTCAAGTGAAGAAATGTGGTGGATAAAAGAAGATGGGAGAGGTCCTTCAACTTCCGAACACACCGAGCTTCGTTGTATGATCTCTAACACCCTTGGATGCTCTTAGAATGGTTGAAAGTGATCAAGTGATGGTGGTGGTGCTCCCTGGGGTCAGCCGAATAGAGGAGAGGAGGAGAGTTTTTGTGGTGTTGTTTGATGTGGGAAAATAAGAATGGTGATCTAGTGGTTAATATTTATAAATCCCCAACACTTAATTATCCATTAGATAACATGTCCCCTAAGTACATTGCATATATAATAAACAAATGAAGGAAAATCAAGGGTGGGGTACACCCTTGAAACCGTATGAAGAGGGGGGGGGGGTGCTTGGTTGGGTTTCAACTATTAGTTAGTGATTTAGTTGGAAATCAAGTGATTAGTTAGTGTCTTATGGTATGTTATGAAATATATAGTGTGTTAGAGTGTTCGGGTACCATAACTAGCTTAGAAAAATAAAATCAATGTGTTTGACAATATTTTTGTGTTCGGGGTAATGTCCGGTTGTTCAGTTGGGTATCGTTCCGTTTAAGTGCTTAATTAATCCGTAAGGTGTCTTTTATAATACTTTTAGTGACACTTTTAATTCCCAACACTTTGGAAAGTATATAGGACCATTTTGTCAAGTTTTTGCACATTACTAGCATAATTAAATGCTGAATTTTGTTTAAAAGTGCAGAATTCTGCATTAGAGTGTGTTTTAGGCACTTCCCGGCACTATAACTATCACCTAGTGACGCAGTTTTATGGTCCTCACTTCCCTACACTCCCTACTAGTGTAGTACCCTGTCTCTGGCTCATACTGGCCTTAAAAACATTGTCTGTCTAGGTGCTGGCATTGTCAGCATGTTTTCTGGGTTATCCGCTCAGTGTGCTAACTGTGCTTTGTGCAACAAGTTCGTCACTAAAGTTTGTGTGTAATATATGAAGTGACAGTATGAAATGTGATGCATATGTATGTATGATGCAAGAATCATAAAGCAGTTTAAATCAACAGTTGTAATCAAGCACAGTCATTAAGCACAAATTAAATATTAATTAATTGTACGGATACCTGTAATTGTGAGGGTTGTCACATTCTCCCCCCGTTAAGAAAATTTCGTCCCGAAATTTTAGGTTCTGCTTCTAGTTGCAAGGGTCTTGGGAACAAATGTGGGTATTTCTCTTTCATACGATCCTCACATTCCCACGTGAATTCTGGGTTGTATCTTGCATTCCATCGAACTTTGACGAGCTTGACACTACTCCAGCGTGTCTTGTTAATCTTCCAATCAGTAACCTCGACGGGTTCTTCAATAAAGTGGAGCGTGTGTCGATATGAACTTCGTCAGCAGGAATGACCACTGTCTCTTGTGTTGGACTCTTTTTCAAATTTGATACTTGGAATGTATCATGAACGCCATTAAGTTCAGTAGGTAGGTCCAACCTGTATGCTACAAGCCCAATCCTTTGCAGAATTCTAAATGGGCCAATGTAACGTGGATTCAACTTCCCACGCTTCCCAAAGCGTGCCACGCCCTTCCAGGGTGAAACGTTCAGTAAAACCATATCTCCCACCTCAAATTCCAGAGGTTCCCTTCTTCGGTCCGCATAACACTTTTGACGATCACGAGCCGCTTTGATGTGTTCCCGGATCTGGAAAATCTTGTCTGTTGTTTCTTGAACCACATCCGGACCAACTAACTGTCTATCTCCCGCGTCGGCCCAACAAACCGGTGGTCGACACTTACGCCCGTAGAGAGCTTCGAACGGTGCGGCTTGAATGCTGGCATGATAACTGTTATTGTATGAAAATTCAACCAACGGTAGGTGAGTGTCCCAACTTCCACCTAAATCCATTACGCAAGCTCGTAACATGTCTTCTAATGTTTGAATTGTTCGTTCGCTCTGTCCATCTGTTTGCGGGTGAAAGGCAGTACTCAAATTTAACTGTGAACCAAATGCTTCTTGAAAGGATTGCCAAATCCTTGACACGAATCTTCCGTCTCTATCAGAGATGATTGAGAGAGGCACTCCATGACGTGCAACAATCTCTCTCAGGTATATCTTGGCAAGTTTACTCGTGTTGTCTTTTTCCCTGATTGGCAAAAAGTGCGCAGATTTCGTTAAACGGTCTCCTATCACCCAAATCGTATCGTGGCCCTTGAGCGTCATTGGCAATTTTGTTATGAAGTCCATTGAAATTTGTTCCCATTTCCATTTGGGTATTTCTGGTTGCTGCAGAAGGCCTGAAGGCTTCTGGTATTCGGCCTTTACCTTGGCGCAAGTTAAACATTTGCCCACATATATCGCAACATCGCCTTTCATCCTTGGCCACCAATAGAAATACTTAAGATCTTGGTACATTTTATCCGCTCCTGGATGAATCAAGTACCGTGACTTGTGAGCCTCGTCGAAAATAACCTTTCTCAATCCACCAAACAAAGGAACCCAAATTCGTTTCACGAAGCATAAAGTTCCTTCCTCGTTTGGTACCAAGTGCTTCTCCATCCCACGGAGATACTCATCCTCAATATTCCTCTCTTTCAGTGCTTCTCTCTGCGCGGCACGAATGCGCAATGAGAGGTCCGTTTGTATGATCATTTCCAAAGCCCTAACCCTTATAGGCTTGTCTCTTTCCTTCCGACTTAGGGCATCGGCGACCACATTCGCCTTCCCTGGATGATACTTGATCTCACAATCGTAGTCGTTCAATAGTTCAACCCAGCGTCTTTCCCTCATGTTAAGCTCTTTTTGATTGAATATGTGCTGTAAGCTCTTGTGATCAATGTAGATGGTGCATCGCGTGACATACAAATAATGTCACCAGATCTTCAATACAAATACCACTACGCCCAACTCCAAGTCGTGCGTGGTAAAATTTTTCTCGTGGACCTTCAGTTGGCGAGAAGCATACGCTATAACTTTCTATCGCTGCATCAACACGCAGCCCAAACCCTGGCGTGAAGCATCGCAATATACCACGAAGTTGTCCGTTCCTTCGGGTAGCGATAAGATCGGTGCGTCACAAAGTTTGTTCTTCAACAACTGAAACGCTTCTTCTTGTTTGTCTCCCCATTCAAACTTCTTGTCTTTCTGCATGAGGGAGGTCAAAGGTTGAGCGATTTTCGAGAAATCCTCGATGAACCTTCGATAATAACCAACCAATCCTAAGAACTGTCGAATCTCGGTTGGCTTCTTTGGAGTGTCCCAGTTGTTTATCGCTTCGATCTTTGTGGGATCCACATGGATTCCATTTCCATTAACCACATGTCCAAGAAATTGGACTTCGCGTAACCAGAACTCGCACTTCGAGAACTTGGTATACAATTTCTCCTTTTTAAGTAGCTCCAAAATAGCTCTTAAATGTTGTTCGTGCTCATCCTTCGTCTTCGAGTAGATCAAAATGTCATCGATGAACACAATCACAAACTTGTCGAGGTACGGCTTACAAACTCTGTTCATCAAATCCATAAAAACGGCTGGCGTGTTTGTCAACCCAAACGGCATCACCAGAAACTCGTAATGTCCATATCGAGTTCTAAAAGCAGTCTTGGGAATACTTTCCTCTTGTATCCTTAACTGGTGATATCCTGATCGTAGATCGATCTTTGAATAGAAACTTGAACCTTGCAACTGATAGAATAGGTCATCAATTCTTGGCAAAGGATATCTATTCTTGATAGTCAACTTGTTCAGTTCCTGGTAGTCGATACACATGCGGAAACTACCATCTTTCTTCTTAACAAACAAAACTGGAGCTCCCCAAGGCGAGAAGCTTGGCCTGATAAATCCTTTTTCTAACAGCTCCTGGAGTTGCATTAACAACTCCTGCATCTCCGAAGGCACAAGTCGGTAGGGTGCCTTAGCCACAGGTGCGGCGCCTGGAATTAAGTCAATGTGGAACTCGACTTGTCTTTGCGGTGGCAATCCTGGAAAGTCTTTTGGAAAGACTTCAGGATATTCCTTTACGACTAGAATGTCTTCTATCTTTGGTTCAACGGCTTCTTTATCTACGATATCTGCCAAGAAGGCAACACATCCCTTCCTCAAATACTTTCGAGTTTTTAGGCAGCTAATGATCCTCAGAGGTGTATCACGCTTCTCTCCGTGAACCATAATCGTTTCTCCATCTGCCATTGGGATGCGAATGGTCTTCTCGTGACATACAATCTAGGCTTTGTTTCTTGACAACAAATCCATCCCTACCACCACGTCGAAACTTCCCAACTCGACTGATAGTAGATCTAGTGCAAACTCGCGTTCTCCCAGTTCTATTACGCATCCTCTGACGACTTCATTCGATTCAACTAGCTTTCCATTAGCCAGTTCAATTGAATACGGAATGTCTAACTTACTAGCAGTTAACCCAAGCATTTTCTTAAATTCTAGCGATATGAAACTATAATCGGCACCAGTGTCAAATAGTACAGATGCAAAGCGTTGGTTTATAGGGAACGTACCAGTGACAACGTTTGGATCCTGGCGCGCTTCCCTTGCTCCAATGTTGAATACCCTCCCGCGAGCTTGATTCTGTTTTGGGCATTCCCTCTTAAAGTGCCCGACGTCTCCACAGTTGAAACACCCCGGTCCTCGACCATTCCCATTTCCATTTCCACCTCGATTGGCATTCGTTCCCCGGTTACCAGCTCGATTCCCAACATTTTCACGGTTTCCATTCCTGCCATTTCCTCCCTGTTGGCGGTTCCCGTTCCCATTCCCATGACCTCGCTGATTCCCACGACCAACACCGGTACCAACCCAGCATGTTTCCTTTGCATGGCCAGTCTTCTCGCAAGACTCGCATTTCCTGAGTCTACACGGGCCGGGATGATGGTACTGGGATGTATCACACTTGGGCAGAGTGCCCATGTAACCCTTCCCTTTGTTTTCGACACCGGTTGTGGCCCTGGCCGGTGTGCTCGACTCACCCTTCTTGCTCACACTGCTGGTACCTTGCTTGAAGTTGGAAAAGTTCCGTTTGTTGTCACCAGATGACTCCACATGAGTCTCCTTCTTCTTCGGTTCAGAAATTGAAAACTTGTTCAACCGAATGGCTTCTTCTTTAAGTGCCACACTGAGATCAATGGCTTCAGTAATCGTTGAGGGCTTGGACGTGGTTACCATGCTCATGATCTGGGGTGCCAATCCCCAGATGAAGCGCTCAACGCGTTTAAATTCGGGCGTGACCATGTACGGCACCACATGGGACAAATCATGAAACCTCTGAACATATTCTGCAATTTTAGGACCTTCCATTTTTAGGTGCCAGAACTCAGTTTCTAGCTTCTGTATTTCAGCTCACGAACAATACTTCTTCCTCATGAGCTCCTTCAGCTCATTCCACGTTAACGCATATGCCGCCCTTCTCCCAAGGTTTGCACTTGCAGATTCCACCACGATAGGGCACCATCAAGAAACAGCCCTGAAATGTATGTAACTTGCTGCTCAGGAGTACACTTGCTCATCCTTAGGACAGAATCTGTCTTTTCTGCCCACCTAACGAATGCAACAGCACCTCCCGTGCCGTCGAAATTTACGGGCTTACAGTCAAGGAATTGTTTGTAGGTGCACCCTGCACATACGTTAGAATTTACAGATGGTATTAGCGGATGTGCTAGAAATATCCAAATGTATCGTAATGTGTCTCAAGCGACTTAACATTACCATTAGGTGGGTTGTTATTGCCATTGTTGTTCGAGATATTCCCACTTGTTTCTGCTTGGGAGGCTGCATACCGTGCTATAGCTGTAGCAATTATCCCCTAGAGTTCCGCCTCAGTAGTGGGCATGGGCGCGGCTCGTCGTGGAGGCATCTTCTAAAAGATGATCATATTGGTCCGGCCATAGTAAGTATAATAAATATGCATATATAGTAACATCCATCAACCACATAACATCCCATGTTATAATATAAAACAAATAATTCAATAAAGCATGTAGTGAGAATGTTGCCATTGAGCTTTCATTAATCACGACCGCAATATAGTTTTACAGTACATCGTACATCCAAAATAGGATCATAGGGTTACATCACCCTCAAAATACAAGTCAATCTACATAAATCATATACAAAAGTGTGGTCTTCCAAAAGTCTTCGTATGCTAGCCCAATTGCAACTTTCTCACCAACATGATCTACCTGCATCAAACCAAAAATATCTATGCTGATGCCGGAGGAGGAGGAGGAGGAGGAAGATAAGAGAAAAGCAACCGGCGCATGTGCACCCAGTCCTCCTCTAGTTCACGAATGACGCACAGCAAATAGGCAATCTGCTTTTCAGATGTAAGGAAACGAACATCCGAATCAGGGGGAAGCGGTAGGGGAGTGTGTGGTGCGGCAAAAGGAGTGTGACAGTGACATGGAGGACATGGTGTCCTCTCTAACTCCTGAATGCGACAACTAAGTGCGTCCTGCTGTAGCTGAAGGGAGATGAGTATGTCCTCTGTCGTGTACCCCACATGAAAAGGGTGGTACAGGTCTGATAACGGCATAACATTGGGCGAAGCCCACAGAAACGGCTCGCCCGAAGGTATAAAAGGCGGTGTAGTATGGTGATCTAGTGGTTAATATTTATAAATCCCCAACACTTAATTATCCATTAGATAACATGTCCCCTAAGTACATTGCATATATAATAAAAATTTGAAGGAAAATCAAGGGTGGGGTACACCCTTGAAACCGTAAGAAGAGGGGGGGGGGGTGCTTGGTTGGGTTTCAACTATTAGTTAGTGATTTAGTTGGAAATCAAGTGATTAGTTAGTGTCTTATGGTCACGCGTTTAAATTTGGGCGTGACCATGTACGGCACCACATGGGACAAATCATGAAACCTCTGAACATATTCTGCAATTTTAGGACCTTCCATTTTTAGGTGCCAGAACTCAGTTTCTAGCTTCTGTATCCTCATGAGCTCCTTCAGCTCATTCCACGTTAACGCATATGCCGCCGCTTCTCCCAAGGTTTGCACTTGCAGATTCCACCACGATAGGGCACCATCAAGAAACAGCCCTGAAATGTATGTAACTTGCTGCTCAGGAGTACACTTGCTCATCCTTAGGACAGAATCTGTCTTTTCTGCCCACCTGACGAATGCAACAGCACCTCCCGTGCCGTCGAAATTTACGGGCTTACAGTCAAGGAATTGTTTGTAGGTGCACCCTGCACATACGTTAGAATTTACAGATGGTATTAGCGGATGTGCTAGAAATATCCAAATGTATCGTAATGTGTCTCAAGCGACTTAACATTACCATTAGGTGGGTTGTTATTGCCATTGTTGTTCGAGATATTCCCGCTTGTTTCTGCTTGGGAGGCTGCATACCGTGCTATAGCTGCAGCAATTATCCCCTGGAGTTCCGCCTCAGTAGTGGGCATGCGCGCGTCTCGTCGTGGAGGCATCTTCTAAAAGATGATCATATTGGTCCGGTCATAGTAAGTATAATAAATATGCATATATAGTAACATCCATCAACCACATAACATCCCATGTTATAATATAAAACAAATAATTCAATAAAGCATGTAGTGAGAATGTTGCCATTGAGCTTTCATTAATCACGACCGCAATATAGTTTTACAGTACATCGTACATCCAAAATAGGATCATAGGGTTACATCACCCTCAAAATACAAGTCAATCTACATAAATCATATACAAAAGTGTGGTCTTCCAAAAGTCTTCGTATGCTAGCCCAATTGCAACTTTCTCACCAAAATGATCTACCTGCATCAAACCAAAAATATCTATGCTGATGCCGGAGGAGGAGGAGGAAGATAAGAGAAAAGCAATCGGCGCATGTGCACCCAGTCCTCCTCTAGTGCACGAATGACACACAACAAATAGGCAATCTGTTGCTCAGGTGTAAGGAAACGAACATCCGAAACAGGGGGAAGCGGTAGGGGAGTGTGTGGTGTAGCAAAAGGAGTGTGACAGTGACATGGAGGACGTGGTGTCCTCTCTAACTCCTGAATGCGACAACTAAGTGCGTCCTGCTGTAGCTGAAGGGAGATGAGTATGTCCTCTGTCGTGTACCCCACATGAAAAGGGTGGTACGGGTCTGATAACGGCATAACATTGGGCGAAGCCCACAGAAATGGCTAGCCCGAAGGTATAAAAGGCGGTGTAGTATGGTGATCTAGTGGTTAATATTTATAAATCCCCAACACTTAATTATCCATTAGATAACATGTCCCCTAAGTACATTGCATATATAATAAACAAATGAAGGAAAATCAAGGGTGGGGTACACCCTTGAAACCGTAAGAAGAGGGGGGGTGCTTGGTTGGGTTTCAACTATTAGTTAGTGATTTAGTTGGAAATCAAGTGATTAGTTAGTGTCTTATGGTATGTTATGAAATATATAGTGTGTTAGAGTGTTCGGGTACCATAACTAGCTTAGAAAAATAAAAACAATGTGTTTGACAATATTTTTGTGTTCCGGGTAATGTCCGGTTGTTCGGTTGGGTATCGTTCCGTTAAAGTGCTTAATTAATCCGTAACGTGTCTTTTATAATACTTTTAGTGACACTTTTAATTCCCAACACTTTGGAAAGTATATAGGACCATTTTGTCAAGTTTTTGCACATTACTAGCATAATTAAAGGTTGGATTTTGTTTAAAAGTGCAGAATTATGCATTTAGATTGTGTTTTAGGCACTTCCCGACACTATAATTGTTAGGGCTGGATTTTTATGACCTATGATCCTTACTTGGTATCCTAACAAGTGATCCTTGTTTCTTTGGCAGATAGTGATCCTCAGAAGAGCTTCAGGATCAGGATCAGGGATCATCCTAAGGATCCTCATACTAACGATTGTTCTCTTTGGATTTAATGTTGTTTTGCAGGAATTACGAGTTGGACCAGGTCTTAGCAACGTAAACAAGGAATCTGTCACGCTAATTTCGTACATGCATAATCAAAGATGGACGTTATGGCAAATATGGAAACTCAGCACAATTCAAGGGCGATTATTTAGGCTAAATTTACTTCTATTTCTAAAGGGGTAACGAGCTAGTAGTTAGGTGATTTGCCTAAAATAGAACCACACACACTTGTATAAATAGCACTCTTGAACATTCGGAAGACACAACACACTTCTCACACGCTTTAGCATACGATACTATAGTGATCCTTGTACCTAGCTCGTTACCATCCGAAGTTGTAACCATTATTTGTTATATTAAAGTTTGGTGATCGGTAGTTTCCATCACCCGAGGTTTTTTATGCCGGAGATCATTCGTTGATCAAGGGCTTTTTCCTCGTATAAATCCTTGTGTCACTTGTGCATTTTACATTTGAGTGATCCTTCACTTTGTTCATCATACCAAGCATCATTCCCTGTTTACATAAAGTTTGGTTGCATTATCTTTAAGTGATTTTTGACCAAAACAGTTTGGCGCCCACCGTGGGGCAATTGGTGCTTCATTCATAAGAAAGTTTTTCTGTTGGTGATCATTCCGGAAGTGTTGCATGGCTTCATCGTTGAAGAATACTTCCACAACGATGTCTGCAGTCAATTCATCTAATGGCATTCTACCTTTGCCTCCACCACCAGCTGGATCTTAGAAAAATGCTGAGAAGAGACCAACTCCTATCTCCTCTAAACCATCATCTTCTGCTCTAACTTCTTCTATTCCCAGTACTAGTGATATATTTACTTTGATTTTGCAGATGAGGGATCGTATGCAGCAGCAGGATGAAACTAATGACAGGATCCTCAAGGAAATCGGAGATCTCAAAAGGCAAAAGAAAACGGCAGAGGATCATTCCCCACTAATGCCCAAATCTTTGAATTTTGATACTCCGATGATTACTTCTCAGCCATCAGAGGTCCCAGACGTTCAACACATGTGTGGATTAAGAGGAGTGCATTTCGGCCCAGCAGTAGTGACTCAGGCATCAGGATCATATTTCCAACCGGCAGGATCCTATACTCAGCATATGGGATCCCTCATGAACTCAGGATCCTCCTTCGTTCCAGGATTATCCCAGGTTCAAGGATCCTCCTTCGTTCCAGGATTATCCCAGGTTCAAGGATCCTCCTTAGTTCCAGGATCATCCCATATTCAGGGATCCCTTCAGATACCAGGATCCTTGAAGAATTTGCAAACAGGAAGTCCAGATGTCCATCAAGGAGATTTTATTCCGATGCAGTCCATTGCTTCCACTGGTCCATCCATCATCCCAGAATCCCAGCAATATGGATTCACATCCAATATTCCTAACTTGAACCCGATGGGAGGTAATACTTTTAATAATTCTCTTACCACTAACCATGGATTCATGCAGGATACAGGTATCAATCATGCTATGGCCAGAGAACTACAAAAAACTGAAGGAAATGATATCAAGTGTTCCAGGGATAGTCAAACCTATCCCAGAGATTGCAGATGGAAGCCATAAGGTATCTCGTTTTGCACCACCAATTTGTGATGCTGAGATACCCAAAAGATTCCATATCCCTACTATGAAGCTGTATGATGGTACAACGGATCCTGAGGAACACATAGCACAATACAGGGAGAGGATGGAGATCAATCCTATTCCAGAAAGGTTAAAGGAAGCATGCCTGTGCAAGGGATTTGGATCCACTCTTACTGGATCAGCTCCTAAATGGCTGCTAAGTCTTCCCCCTTACTCTATTACTTCGTTTGCTAATTTAGTTAACCTATTCAATAATCAATTTTCTTGTAGCAGAAAATTTGAACGATTGACTAGTGATTTATACAGGATAACACAGGGTCATAATGAATCATTAAGGGATTATATAACCAAGTTTAGTAAAGAATCCTTGGATATTCCTAACTTGGATGTGGCCACAGCTATTGAGGCCTTCAAGATGGGATTGCTTAAGGATTCATTGTTCTATGATGATCTTGTTATGACACCATGCAGGAACCTAGACGAAGTAAGAACTCGGGCACTCAGGTTCATCCGGCTAGAGGATGACAAGAGGATCCAGGAGAGACAAGTAGGATCCTCAAAACAAGAAAAGCAAGGATCCTCTTTCAAAAGCAACAAATTCAAATCCTATAACAGAACTGACAATCAGAATGTGCATGCTGTAGACCAAGAAGAGGATGATGAAGATTATCCTCCAATTTCTGAATACTGTTTTTCCGTTGATAATCATGAACTAATCCTTGCAATGCAGAATCTAGGAGAAAAGGCCAGATGGCCTAGAAAAAATGACAAAACAGCCGCAACTAAAGATAAATCAAAGTGGTGTGCATACCATGAAGATTTTGGGCATTTGACAGAGGAATGCATCGCATTACGAAAGGAAATTGGATATCTGCTGAGCAAGGGGCATTTGAAAGAATTGTTAGGAAGAAAAAAGCAAAGGACTCAGGATCCTGAAAGGATCCCTGAGAAAGCTTCAGCTCCTCCAGTAGATGCACAAGTGATCAACTTTATATCTGGAGGATCAGACATATGTGGTACATCCTTCTCAGCAGCTAAAAGGCATGCAAAGGAAGGTAAAATGGATAACGGAGAAAGACCTATTCGAACATCAAGTGTCTCGGAAGGAAAAATCATAACCTTTGATGAGGATGATAGAATTAACATCCGGGATCCTCATCATGATAGCTTAGTTATTACTCTTTTTATTTCTAACCATTTTGTCCGCAGGATCCTTATTGACGGAGGAAGCTCAGTAAACATTATCCAGCTTGATGTTCTGAAGAAAATGGGTATCCCTGAATCAGATATCACACCAAGATCCTCCGTGCTTGTAGGATTTAGTGGAGAAACTAAGAGAACCCTGGGGGACATCAAACTCCCAATTTACGTGGAAGGATTACATAATTATCAGAAATTTTGTGTTATTGACTGCTTATCTTGTTATAATGTTATCCTTGGCAGGCCCTGAATACACGATATGAAGGCAGTCCCATCCACCTACCATCAATGTGTGAAGCTCCCTAGCCCTTGGGGAATAGTCAAGATCGACAGTGATCAGCAGGAGGCTAAGGATTGTTACACCTCATCAATGAAGCCAGCCTTGAAATCAAGGGAGCAATAGCAATTAAAGTATTAGCAGACTTTGTGGCTGATTTCAGTAGTGATTTACAAAAGGAAGCCGAATTGGAAGTCCAGCAGCTGGATGAGACCAAGGATCCTTGGATACTACATACTGACGGATCCTAAAATGTTAAAGGCACGGGGCTTGGTATACTACTTAAATCGCCACAGGGGGACATAATACCCCATTCCATAGCTTGTGAGTTCCAAGCCACTAATAATGAGGCTGAATATGAAGCCTTAATCGCTGGCTTACAAATTGCTAAGCATATGGGGATCAGGTATCTTGAGGTATACGTGGATTCATTGTTAATCACTAATCACTTTAATGGATCCTATGCTGTTAAAGGTGAAAAACTAACCAAATATTTAGAGATAGTCAAAGAATTGGCACTCTCCTTTGTTTCCTTCAGTTTGACACAGGTACCAAGGGAGGAAAATACAGAAGCTGATGCATTAACCAATCTAGGATCATCTTTGAAGATCCCAGAGGATATAAGTATCCCCATCATCCATATCCTGGCTCCTGCTATTGAAAATCAGGTGGCCATGGAAATAGAAGAGGATACTGTAATGATCCCTAGTGAGGATACTCAATCTTATTCAGGATCATGGATCTCACCAATCATGAGATACTTACAACACGGGGAGATTCCTATGGGAGAAAATCCTAGGGCTTTCAGAATTAAGGTATCTCAATTCACAATCTTAAATAATATGCTATATAAGTGATCTCTTACAGGACCATATTTAAGATGTATTGAGGATCCTGAAGTTCAAGAAGTGTTAAAAGACTTCCATGAAGGAGATTGTGGAAACCACACTGGGGGCAGGGCATTGTTCTCAAGGATCTTAAGGACAGGATACTACTGGCCAACTATGAAAAGGGATGTTGTGGAGTATGCTAAGAAGTGTGATCCTTGTCAAAGACACAGCAATATCTTTCATCAGCCGGCTGAATTTCTACATCCTATATCATCCTCTTGGCCATTTATGAGATGGGGGATGGATATAGTTGGCAAGCTCCCTAAAGCACCTGGTGGGAAAGTGTTCATGCTTGCTATGACTGACTACTTCTCCAAGTGGATAGAGGCTGAAGCTTTTGCCCAAGTTAGAGAGAAGGAAGTTATATCCTTTATTAAGAGAAACATTATAACTAGATTTGGCATTCCTTCTGAAATTGTATGTGATAATGGTTCCCAATTTATTGGGAGCAGGACTACTAACTTTTGTGACAGTGGGGGGATTTAGATGATAACATCAACACCAGTCCACCCACAAGCTAATGGTCAAGCAGAATCATCCAACAAGATCATCATCAACAATCTGAAGAAGAAACTTGGATCCAAGAAGGGGAAATGGGCAGAGGAATTGCCTTATGTGCTTTGGGCTGATAGGACTGTTAGGGCTGGATTTTTATGACTTATGATCCTTACATATGATCCTAACCAGTGATCATTATTTCTTTGGCAGATAGTGATCCTCAGAAGAGTTCCAGGATCAGGATCACGGACCATCACAGGGATCCTCATACTAACAGTTGTTTTCATTGGATTTAATGTTATCTTGCAGGAATGTCTGGCAGGATCCGCTCTTAGCAACGTAAACAAGGGACTCGTCTTTACAACTTTGGCATATGCTTAATCAGAGATGAACGTTGTGGTCGATATGGAAACTCAGCATAATTTAAGGGCGATAATTTAGGCTAGATTTACTTTTATTCCTAAAGGGGTAACGAGCTAATAGTTAGTCTATTTACCTAAAATAGGGCCACTCACACTTGTATAAATAGCTCTCTTCCACATTCGGAAGATACAACACACTTCCCTCACGCTTTGACACACGATACTATAGTGATCCTTGTACTTAGCTCGTTACCATCCGAAGTTGTAACCTTTATTTGTTATATTGAAGTTTGGTGATCGGTAGTTTCCATCACCCGAGGTTTTTTATGCCAGAGATCATTCATTGATCAAGGGCTTTTTCCTCGTATAAATCCTTGTGTCACTTGTGCATTTTATATTTAAGTGATCCTTCACTTTGTTCATCATACCAAGCATCATTCCCCGTTTACATAAAGTTTGGTTGCATTATCCTTGTGTGATTTTTGACCAAAACAGTTTGGCGCCCACCGTGGGGCAATTGGTGCTTCATTCATAAAAAGTTTTTCTGTTGGTGACCATTCCGGAGTGTTGCATGGCTTCGTCGTTGAAGAATACCTCCACAGCGATGTCGACAGTCAATTCATCTACTGGCATTCCACCTTTGCCTCCACCACCAGCCGGATCTCAGAAAAATGCTGAGAAGAGACCAACTTCTATCTCCTCTAAACTATCATCTTCTGCTCTAACTTCTTCTGTTCCCAGTACTAGTGATATATTTACTTTGATTTTGCAGATGATGGATCGTATGCAGCAGCAGGATGAAACTAATGACAGGATCCTCAGAGAAATCGGAGATCTCAAAAGACAAAAGAAAACGGCAAAGGATCATTCCCCACTGATGCCCAAATCTTTGAATTTTGATACTCCAATGATTACTTCTCAGCCATCAGAGGTCCCAGACATTCAATATGTGGGTGGATCAAGAGGAATGCATTTCGGCCCAGCAGCAGTGACTCAGGCATCAGGATCATATTTCCAACCGGCAGGATCCTATACTCAACATATGGGATCCTTCATGAACTCAGGATCCTCCTTCGTTCCAGGATCATCTCAGGTTCAAGGATCCTCCTTTGTCCCAGGATTATCCTAGGTTCAAGGATTCTCCTTCGTCCCAGGATCATCCCAGGTTCAAGGATCATCCTTCGTTCCAGGATCATCCCAGGTTCAAGGATCCTCCATCGTTCCAGGATCATCCCAGGTTCAAGGATCCCTTCAGATACCAGGATCCTTGAAGAATTTGCAAACAGGAAGTTTAGATGTCCATCAAGGAGATTTTATTCCAATGCAGACCATTTCTTCCACTGGTCCATCCATTATCCCAGAATCCCAGCAATATGGATTCACACCCAATGTTCCTAACTTGAACCCGATGGGAGGTAACACTTTTAATAATTCTCTTACCACTAACCATGGATTAATGCAGGATACAGGTATCAATCATGTTATGGCCAGAGAACTACAAAAACTGAAGGATATGATATCAAGTGTTCCAGGGGTAGTCAAACCTATCTCGGAGATTGCAGATGGAAGCCATAAGGTATCTCGTTTTGCACCACCAATTTGTGATGCTGAGATACCCAAAAGGTTCCATATCCCTACTATGAAGCTGTATGATGGTACAACGGATCCTGAGGAACACATAGCACAATACAGGGAGAGGATGGAGATCAATCCAATTCCAGAAAAGTTAAAGGAAGCATGCTTATGCAAAGGATTTGGATCCACTCTTACTGGATCAGCTCTTAAATGGCTGCTAAGTCTTCCCCCTTACTCTATTACTTCATTTGCTAATTTAGTTAATTTATTCAATAATCAATTCTCTTGTAGTAGAAAATTTGAAAGGTTGACTAGTGATTTATATAGGGTAACTCAGGGTCATAATGAATCATTAAGGGATTACATAACCAAGTTTAGTAAAGAATCCTTGGACATTCCTAACTTGGATATGGCCACAGCTGTTGAGGCCTTCAAGATGGGATTGCTGAAGGATTCATTGTTCTATGATGATCTTGTTATGACACCATGCAGGAACCTAGATGAAGTAAGAACTCGGGCACTCAGGTTCATCCGGCTAGAGGATGACAAAAGGATCCAGGAGAGACAAGCAGGATCCTCAAAGCCAGAAAAGCAAGGATCCTCTTTCAAAAGCAACAGATTCAAATCCTACAATAGGAATGACAACCATAACGTGCATGCCGTTGACCAAGAAGAGGACGATGAGGATTATCCTCCAATTTCTGAATATTGTTTTTCCGTTGATAATCATGAACTAATCCTTGCAATGCAGAATCTAGGAGAAAAAGCCAGATGGCCCAGAAAAACGACAAACCAACTGGAACTAAAGACAAATCGAAGTGGTGTGCATACACGAGGATTTTGGGCATTTAACCGAAGAATGCATCGCATTAAGAAAGGAAATTGGATATCTGCTAAGCAAGGGGCATCTAAAAGAGTTGTTGGGAAGAAAAAAGCAAAGGACTGAGGATCCTGAGAGGATCCCTAAGAAAGCTCCAGCTCCTCCGGCAGATGCACAAGTAATCAACTTTATTTCTGGAGGATCAGACATATGTGGTACATCCTTCTCGGCAGCTAAAAGGCATGCAAAGGAAGCTAAAATGGATAACGGAGAAAGACCTATTCGAACATCAAGTGTCTCAGAAGGAAAAGTTATAACCTTTGATGAGGATGATAGAATTAACATCCAGGATCCTCATCATGATAGTCTAGTCATCACTCTCTTTATCTCTAACCATTTTGTCCGCAGGATCCTTATTGACGGAGGAAGCTCAGTAAATATTATCCAGCTTGATGTTCTGAAGAAGATGGGTATCCCTGAATCAGATATCACACCAAGATCCTCCGTACTTGTGGGATTCAGTGGCGAAACTAAGAAAACCCTGGGGGACATCAAACTCCCAATTTATGTGGAAGGATTACATAATTATCAAAAATTTTGTGTTATTGACTGTTTGTCTTGTTGTAATGTTATCCTTGGCAGACCCTGGATACATGATATGAAGGCAGTCCCATCCACCTACCATCAATGTGTGAAGCTCCCTAGCCCATGGGGAATAATCAAGATCGACAGTGATCAGCAGGAGGCTAAGGATTGTTACACCTCGTCAATGAAACCAGCCTCGAAGCCAAGGGAGCAATAGCAATTACAGTATCCTCCAAGGGATGTCTTGGAGGCAAGAGAACAGGATGTGGACGAAATCCTTTTGGATCCTAATGATCCTGAATCAAAAATCTATATAGGATCATGGATCCTTGGCAAGATGAAAGAAGACCTAGTATCCTTCCTCAAAAGAAGAAAGTCTACCTTTGCATGGAAACATGAGGATATGACAGGTATATCTAAGGATATTATAACTCATAAACTTGGCATTGACAGGTCAATCAAACCAATCCATCAAAAAAGGAGGAAGTTTGCACCGGAAAGAAATGCCATTATCCAGGAAGAAGTAGAAAGATTACTTCGAGCAGGTATGATTAGAGAGGTAAAATATCCAAAATGGCTAGCCAATGTGGTTGTTGTTCAAAAGAAAAACGGAAAGTGGAGGGTATGTGTCGATTTCACTGATCTAAATAAGGCATGTCCCAAGGATCCTTTCCCATTACCCCACATTGACTCCATGGTGGATGCAACGGCGGGTCATGAACTGTTAACCTTTATGGATGCATCATCTGGATTCTAACAAATTCAGATGGAACCATCTGACCAGGAGGATACGGCTTTTATGACCCCAATCGGTTTATATTGTTATATTGCTATGCCCTTTGGATTAAGAAATGCAGGTGCAACATATCAAAGGCTGGTGAATATGATGTTCAAAGATCAAATTGGACAAACTATGGAAGTATACATAGACGATATGGTTGTGAAATCCAAGAAAGCTGAGGATCACCTAAGGGACTTGGAGGAAGCGTTTGATATCCTTAATAATTATAACATGAAGCTTAATCCTTCAAAATGTCACTTCGGTGTTAAAGCAGGCAAATTCTTAGGATATATGGTAACTCAGAGGGGCACTGAAGCAAGCCCGGAACAAATCAAAGCATTGGTGAATATCAAATCCCCTGCCAACGCTAAGGATGTGCAAAGGCTAACAGGCAGGATAGCAGCTCTAAACAGATTGATATCCAAATCCTCAGAAAGGTGTAAAGAATTCTATGATATCCTAAGAAAGAACAAGAAATTTGAGTGGACTGAAAAGCATGAGAATGCTTTACAAGCCCTCAAAGAATACATGCCCTCAGCTCCAGCATTGATGAAACCAGAAAAGGGAGATGTGTTATCCTTATATCTGGCGGTATCCTCAAAAGCAGTAAGTGCAGTCCTTGTTAAGGATCATGAGGGTACACAATATCCTGTCTATTATAATGTCCTCAGGAAACCAGAGATGTCCGGAAGAATGGCTAAGTGGGCAGTAAAGCTTAGTGCCCATGATATAAGATATGAGCCTAGAACAGCCATTAAATCTCAAGCACTAGCCGACTTTGTGGCTGATTTCAGTATTGATCTACAAAAGGAAGCAGAATTGGAGGTCCAGCAGCTGGATGAGACCAAGGATCCTTGGGTACTACATACTGACGGAACCTCGAATGTCAAAGGCACAGGGCTTGGTATACTACTAAAATCGCCACAGGGGGACATAATACCCCATTCCGTAGCTTGTGAGTTCCAAGCCACTAATAATGAGGCTGAATATGAAGCCTTAATCGCTGGCTTACAAATTGCTAAGCATATGGGGATCAGGTATCTTGAGGTATATGTAGATTCATTGTTAATTACTAACCACTTTAATGGATCCTATGCTGTGAAAGGTGAAAAACTAACCAAATATCTAGAGATAGTCAAAGAATTCGCACTCTCCTTTGTTTCTTTCAGTTTGTCACAGGTACCAAGGGGGGAAAATACAGAAGCTGATGCATTGGCCAATCTAGGATCATCTTTGAAGATCCCAGAGAATATAAGTATCCCCATCATCCATATCCTGGCTCCTGCTATTGAAAAACAGGTGGCCATGGAAATAGAAGAGGATACTGCAATGATCCCTAGCGAGGATACTCAATCTTATTCAGGATCATGGATCTCACCAATCATGAGATACTTACAACACGGGGAGATTCCTATGGGAGAAAATCCTAGGGCTTTCAGGATTAAGGTATCTGAATTCACAATCTTGAATAATGTGCTATATAAGCGATCTCTTGCAGGACCATATTTAAGATGTATCGAGGATCCTGAAATTCAAGAAGTATTAAAAGACTTCCATGAAGGAGATTGTGGAAACCACACTGGGGGCAGGGCATTGTTCTCAAGGATCCTTAGGACAGGATACTACTGGCCAACTATGAAAAGGGATGCTGTGGAGTATGCTAAGAAGTGTGATCCTTGTCAAAGACACAGCAATATCCTTCATCAGCCGGCTGAATTTCTACATCCTATACCATCCTCTTGGCCATTCATGAGATGGGGAATGGATATAGTTGGCAAGCTCCCTAAAGCACCTGGTGGAAAAGTATTTATGCTTGCCATGACTGACTACTTCTCCAAGTGGATAGAGGCTGAAGCTTTTGCCCAAGTCAGAGAGAAGGAAGTTATATCCTTTATTAAGAGAAACATTATAACCAGTTTTGGCATTCCTTCTGAAATTGTATGTGATAATGGTTCCCAATTTATTGGGAGCAGGACTACTAACTTTTGTGACAGTTGCGGAATTAAGATGATAACATCAACACCAGTCCATCCACAAGCTAATGGTCAAGCAGAATCATCCAACAAGATCATCATCAACAATCTGAAGAAGAAACTTGGATCCAAGAAGGGGAAATGGGCAGAGGAATTACCTTATATGCTCTGGGCTGATAGGACAACCCCCAAGAATGCTACTGGTCAAACACCCTTCTCTTTGGTGTTTGGGGCAGAAGCATTGATCCCAACAGAAATGGTGGTTCCAACTGCTAGAACAAGTACCCGTGATCCTGAGGAGAATGATGCAAACCTGGCTCAAGACTTGGATACTATTGAGGAAATCAGGGATTTGGCTAGGATAAGGATGGCAAGCTACCAACAAAGAATGGCTGGTACTTACAACAAAAATGTCAGGATAAGGAAATTCCAAGTGGGGGATATGGTATTGAGAAAAACATTCCAAAATACCATCAATCCTGCTGATGGGAAATTAGCACCAAAGTGGGAAGGCCCTTACTTGATTGAAGCTGAAGCAGGAAAGGGGGCATATAGATTGCTAACCATGGAAGGAAATTTGTTACCAAGAGCCTGGAATGTTGTTCACTTAAAGAAATATTTCATGTGAACAGGATCCTCCTGGCACATATGATCCTTACATTGAAAGCATCCTCGAAGGATCCCGATAATGTCAATGATCCTTACTCTGGTAATATCCTAATCCTAAACTATTCCATTTTCTTATCTTTACCAAAGGATAAGGATCATGTATCCTTCATCCTCCTCTCACGAGAATTTGAGTTTTGATAGTCCAGGTATCCTCAGCAAATTATTGATAGTCTTCAAAAGCATCTCAGATCCTTGGGTTCAACCCCAGTTATCCTTGGGCTTGTCCCCAGTTTTCGCATGTAGCGCACGATGATCCTGGTATAGTTCATGTCTTTGGGACCAGTACCCACTCCAGGGGCTGATAACCTCATCGTACTGGCTATACCTAGGATCCTACGTATAATGGTAGACGTACCATACATCCGTTCCTAAGGTTTCTAACGTTTTCACGTTAGCTAAGGTTTTGGCATTTTCATGTCACTAAGTTTGGATAGTCGCCAGTAAGGGCCATACTCCAGTTTACATACGATCCTTGGGCTTGTCCCCAGTTATCCTTTGGGCTTGTCCCCAGTTATCCTTTGGGCTTGTCCCCAGTTATCCTTTGGGCTTGTCCCCAGTTACTAACTTGTCTTTTATATTGGCTTAGTCCCAAGTTATGTTCTATTTTTCAGGTTTTCGAAGTTAAAACAATTAAGGATCCTTAATCCTTATTATCCATTAAAATTTCATTCATGGTTATCCTGATTAAAGGTTAGGATCCTAACTTGGATTCTCAGGTATGATCCTTAACTGTTTTTAATCCTATTTATTGTTTCTTTATGCTAACCCTTGAAATTTGACAACTAAACCTGTGACCCTTAAAATATGTACTACTTTTTGGGATTTTTCAACTATAGGATATTTGATCAAGGATCATATCCTAAATGTTTTCAATCTGACTTATTCAAAATTACCTATTCAATAAATGTACACCAAAACAATGGGGAATTAAAGGAACAAAAAGGATAATAACACAAGATAAGCGACAAAAGTTTAAGATTTTATTTATAAACGAAAGGAGTAACCCTTCAAAGGTTGTCAAAATTACCTACCCCGAGCATCTACCAGCAATACGTGGCCCGTCCGCTGGGGTAGGTAAAGGGTGTCCATGATAATAGGTTCAAAAGTTATGCAGGGATATAAAGGCGGCAGGATCACAATGGCTTCATCCCCCAAACAGAGGATCCCTCCACCATTTGCAATCCTACCTATTGTCTGAAGGATCCTGGATCCCTAATCCTAAAACTATTGTTTAAAGTTACAGACCATCATTGTTTAAAACATCACAACCACAAAAGAAACCACTACCAAAATTAAAAAATTGGGCTCCGGCTATGTCTAGAAGTGTCCTTCATCGCCCAATCCTGCAGCTCAAGCCTTCGCTGCACCATCACCACCAGCTCCACTTGCTTCTCCACCCTGATCCTTGCCAGCATCACCACCTTCAAGCATTGGGATCTCCTCAGCTTCATCATCATCCTCCAACTCTGCCAGCCTCGCCTTCCAGCCCTCCACGTCCCATGTGCTCTTGTCGAAGGAAGGATCCTGAGCCTCCGCAGCCATCTGCAGCTGGATCTTATACATGGTTATCGCAGCAGAGACCTTAGCATCCTGGGTAATGTCATGCTTCTCATAATCAAAATTGATCAGCATCCTGGCAGCTTTATCCTTGGTGGCCCGGAGCTCCTTCTCAAGATCAGCAATCTTGAGATCCTTCAGCACACCCATCTGTTGGAGGTCAGCAATTTGGCGATCTTGATCCTCGACATGGCCAACATAAGTTTCTATTTCAGCAAATTTCTACAAGGAAAACAAGGCATAACGTCAGAAACAAGCGATCCTCAAAATTGTCAGGATAACGAACAGGGGCAGTGATCCTTACCTCGTTGAAGTAGTCCAGAAACTGTTGGCGAAGCAGGGGCAGGCCTTGTAGATCCTCAGAGGCCTTTCTCTTCTTTCCTTTACCCCTGATAGGTGCTTTAGGGGCTGAAGCAGTTGGACTGGCAGCAGGAGTCTTCTTCCTTGCAGATTTGACATTAGCAAGATCATCAATGCCAAACTTTGAGGCAGACTTAGAAGATTTTCCAGCACCTACACAACCAAAATAAGATAAGTTTTCTAATTAAACTTGAAAATCCTACATAAAATTACTTTCTAAATAAGGATACTTACTTGACATTGTGACAGAGGCATAGGATACTTCTTGGGAATCTTGGGTAGCAACCTGGAAAGTTCTCGTCTCCGGATCAAGCTTCTTGAAGGCCAAAAGTCTCTCTTTTGCAGCAGGTGTCAACTTCAGACGAGAGATGGAGATAGCTGCACAATAAACAAGAAAATATTAGTGACCCTTATCCTAAGGAACAAATCTTATGGTGATCCTTCCAGGATCCTCTATCCTACCATGAGTAGCCCACTCCTTGGGCAGATCCTTCCCATCAGGGATGGTATCCCTCCTAACAAAAAAGAACCGACGCTTCCAGTTTGTGTCGTTCTTGGTGACCTTGAGAACAGGGTGATCCTCTCCAGCTTTCCGCTTAAACAGATACCGATGGGATCCAAACGTTGTGAGATCATACATCTCAGCCAGCTCCGCCATTCCTAAGTCAATCCCTTCCTGCTCAATGATCCTTTCAAGGGTATATAAAACCCTCCAGATCATTGGCATGGCCTGGATGTAGGAGATGCCGGTGAGGGAAAAGAAGGACTGGGTGAATTGAGGGAAAGCATATGAATATCCTATCAAGAACGGAGTAACAGGAAAGGCTACCCAAGTATCAGAGATGAAGTCACTTAAAGCAGTGGGAGTAAAAGACTTGAAGATGGCGTTCGACGGAAAACAGTGACGGATTCTGTCGATGTGAGCATCGGTAAAACAGCACCTCTCGGTGGGAGAATCTTTGATGATCCCTTGACCCTTCAAGGGGCTGTTCTTCTTAGGATCCTTATGAGGAGAGTTCCGGAGCAACATCTTTACAGAATGATAAACAAAGAAACAGAGAAACAGAGTAAGAGAAGGGAGAAAAAGAAAGAGAGATACCTGATTGATCTTCGGACGAGAATATAAAGGGAGTTTCTCTTGAATTTAAATGCAAATTGATCCTATCTCTAACTCCTATTTATAATGATGATCTGCAGGGCTGTCACTTCTGTGACGTAAGATGTGCAACGGCTAGTCCGTCTTCAACGGCTAGTTATCCGATTAACTTGTTGCGGATAAGATCAAACAAAATATAACCCGTTTATTTACAATATTACTCCTTATATTTTGGGGGCAATTGTTAGGGCTGGATTTTTATGACTTATGATCCTTACATATGATCCTAACCAGTGATCCTTATTTCTTTGGCAGATAGTGATCCTCAGAAGAGTTCCAGGATCAGGATCACGGACCATCACAGGGATCCTCATACTAACAGTTGTTTTCATTGGATTTAATGTTATCTTGCAGGAATGTCTGGCAGGATCCGCTCTTAGCAACGTAAACAAGGGACTCGTCTTTACAACTTTGGCATATGCTTAATCAGAGATGAACGTTGTGGACGATATGGAAACTCAGCATAATTTAAGGGCGATAATTTTGGCTAGATTTACTTTTATTCCTAAAGGGGTAACGAGCTAATAGTTAGTCTATTTACGTAAAATAGGGCCACTCACACTTGTATAAATAGCTCTCTTCCACATTCGGAAGATACAACACACTTCCCTCACGCTTTGACACACGATACTATAGTGATCCTTGTACTTAGCTCGTTACCATCCGAAGTTGTAACCTTTATTTGTTATATTGAAGTTTTGTGATCGGTAGTTTCCATCACCCGAGGTTTTTTATGCCGGAGATCATTCATTGATCAAGGGCTTTTTCCTCGTATAAATCCTTGTGTCACTTGTGCATTTTATATTTAAGTGATCCTTCACTTTGTTCATCATACCAAGCATCATTCCCCGTTTACATAAAGTTTGGTTGCATTATCCTTGTGTGATTTTTGACCAAAACAAGGACAACTCCCAAGAATGCTACTGGTCAAACACCCTTCTCTTTGGTATTTGGGGCAGAATCAGTGATCCCAACAGAAATGGTGGTTCCAACTGCTAGAACAAGTACCCGTGATCCTGAGGAGAATGATGCAAACCTGGCTCAAGACTTGGATACTATTGAAGAAATCAGGGATCTGGCTAGGATAAGGATGGTTAGCTACCAACAAAGAATGGCTGGTGCTTACAACAAAAATGTCAGGATAAGGAAATTCCAAGTTGGGGATATGGTATTGAGAAAAGCATTCCAAAATACCACCAATCCTGCGGATGGGAAATTGGCACCAAAATGGGAAGGCCCTTATTTGATCGAAGCCGAAGCTGGAAAGGGGGCATATAGATTGCTTAACATGGAAGGTAATCTGTTACCAAGAGCCTGGAATGCTGTCCACTTGAAAAAATATTTCATGTAAGCAGGATCCTTCTGGCATGAGTGATCCTTACATTGGAAGTATCCTTCAAGGATCCCTGAAGCATCAATGATCCTTACTATGGTAATGTCCTAAGCTTGAACTCTTATTTACATATCTTCTTATTTAAGGATAAGGATCATGTATCCTTCATCCTTCTCTCACGAGATTTTGAGTTCTAATAAGTTCAGGTATCCTTAGCATAATGTTGACAATCTTCAGAAGCAACTCAGATCCTTGGGCTTGTCCCCAGTTATCCTTGGGCTTGTCCCCAGTTTTCGCCTGTAGCGCACGATGATCCTGGTATAGTTCACGTCTTTGGGACCAGTACTCGCTTTAGGGGCTGATAACCTCATCGCACTGGCTATACCTAGGATCCGACGTACCATACATCCGTTCCTAAGGTTTCTAATGTTTTCACGTTAGCTAAGGTTTTGGCATTTTCATGCCACTAAGTTTGGATAGTCGCCAGTGAGGGCCATACTCCAGTTTACATACGATCCTTGGGCTTGTCCCCAGTTATCCTTCGGGCTTGTCCCCAGTTATCCTTCGGGCTTGTCCCCAGTGATCCTTTGGGCATGTCCCCAGTTACTAACTTATCTTTTATATTGGCTTAGTCCCAAGTTATGTTCTATTTTTCAGGTTTTCGAAGTTAAACAATTAAGGATCCTTAATCCTTATTATCCATTAAAGTTTCATTTATGGTTATCCTGATTAAAGGTTAGGATCCTAACTTGGATCCTCAGGTATGATCCTTAACTATTTTTTAATTTCATTCATTATTCATTTGAATAACCCTTAGACTTTGACAACTGGACCCATGATCCTTAAAATGAATTACTTTTTGGAAGTTTTCAACTATAGGATACTTGATCCTGGATCGTATCCTAAACTTCTTAAACATAATTTGGTTAAGCTTTTCTCACAAATATATATCAAAACAATTGGAAATTAAAAGGATAACAAGATAAGCCAAAAAGATTAGAGTTATTTTATTAACAAAGGTTTAAAACCCTTCATAGTTGTCAAAATTGCCAACCCACGTTTCTACCAGCAAAACGTGGCCCATCCACATGGGATGGCAAAGGGTGTCCATTGTTTGTGCGGTCATAGCATGCAGGAAATTAAAAGGCGGCAGGATCACAATGGCTTCATCCCCCAAACAGAGGATCCCTCCACCATTTTCAATCCTACCTATTGTCCGAAGGATCCTGGATCCTTAACCCTAAAACTATTGTTCAAGTTACAAACCATAATTGTTTTAAAACATCAACAACCACCAAACAAAAAAAAATTGGGCTCCGGCTATGTCTAGAAGTTTCCTTCATCGCCCAATCCCGCAGCTCAATCCTTCGCTGCACCATCACCACCGGCTCCGCTTGCCTCTCCAGCATGATCCTTGCCAGCGCCTCCACCCTCAAGCATCGGGATCTCCTCAGCTTCAGCATCATCCTCCAACTCTACCAGCCTCGCCTTCCAACCCTCTACATCCCATGTGCTCTTGTCGAAGGCAGGATCCTGAGCCTCCATAGCCATCTGCAGTTGGATCTTATACATGGTTATTGCAGCAGAGACCTTGGCATCCTGGGTGATCTCATGCTTCTCATAATCAAAATTGATCAGCATCCTGGCAGCATCATCCTTGGTGGCCCGGAGCTCCTTCTCAAGATCAGCTATCTTAAGATCCTTCAGCACACCCATTTGTTGGAGGTCAGCAATCTGGCGGTCTTGATCCCCGACATGGCCAACATACGTCTCTATCTCAGCAAATTTCTGCAAGGAAGACAAGGCATAACATCAGAAACAAGTGATCCTCAAAACTGTCAGGATACACAAACAGGGGCAGTGATCCTTACCTCGTTGAAGTAATCCAGAAACTGTTGGCGGAGCAGGGGCAGACCTTGTAAATCCTCAGAGGCCTTTCTCTTCTTTCCTTTACCCCTAATAGGTGCTTTAGGGGCTGAAGCAGTTGGGCTAGCAGCAGGAGTCTTCTTCCTTGAGGATTTGACATTTGTAAGATCATCGATGCCAAACTTTGAAGCAGACTTAGAGGATTTTCCAGCACCTACACAACCAAAATAAGATAAGTATTCTAATTAAACTTGAAAATCCTACACAGAATTACTTTTTAAATGAGGATACTTACTTGACATTGTGACAGAGGCAGAGGATACTTCTTGAGAATCCTGGGTGGCAACCTGGAAAGTTCTTGTCTCCGGATCAAGCTTCTTAAAGGCCAAGAGTCTCTCTTTTGCAGTAGGAGTCAACCTAAGATGAGCAACAGATATAGCTGCACAATAAACGAGAAAATGTTAGTGATCCTTATCCTAAGGAACAAGTTCTATGATGATCCTTCCAGGATCCTCTATCCTACCATGGGTAGCCCACTCCTTGGGCAAATCCTTCCCATTAGGGATGGAATCTCTCCTAACAAAAAAGAATCGTCGCTTCCAGTTCGTGTCATTTTTGGTCACTTTGAAAACAGGGTGATCCTCTCCAGCTTTTCGCTTGAACAAATATCGGTGGGATCCAAAAGTTGTGAGATCATACATCTCACCCAACTCCGCCATACTGAGGTCAATACCCTCTTGCTCAATGATCCTTTCAAGGGTGTATAACACCCTCCAGATCATCAGCATAGCCTGGATGTAACAGATGCCGGTAAGGGAGAAAAAGGATTGGGTAAACTGAGGAAAAGGATATGAGTATCCTATCATGAAAGGAGTGACCGGGAAAGCTACCCAAGTCTCAGAGATGAAATCACTCAAAGTGGTAGGACTAAAATACTTGAAAAGGGTTTCCGCCGGGAAACAACGACAGATTTTATCGATTTGAGGGTCGGTGAAGCAACACCTCTCGGAGGGGGAATCTTTGATGATCCCTTGACCCGTTAAGGGGCTGTTCTTCTTAGGATCCTTGCAGGGGGAGTTCCGGAGCAACATCTTTTACAGAAGAATAGAAGAAGAAAAACAGAGCAAGAGAGAAGAAGATGAAAAGGAGAATACCTGGTTGATCTTCTGAATACGGTTATAAAGGGAGTTGCTTTGAATTTAAATGCATTCGATCCTATCCCTATTTCTATTTATAATCATGATTGTGCAGGGCTGTCACCTCCATGACGTCAGACCATAACGGATAGTTCCACCTTAACGGCTATATATCCGTTGAGATAGTTAGAGATAAGATTCAGCAAAATATAACTCGTTTATATTACATAAATACTCCTTATATTTTGGGGGCAATTGTTAGGGCTGGATTTTTATGACCTATGATCCTTACTTGGTATCCTAACAAGTGATCCTTGTTTCTTTGGCAGATAGTGATCCTCAGAAGAGCTTCAGGATCAGGATCAGGGATCATCCTAAGGATCCTCATACTAACGATTGTTCTCTTTGGATTTAATGTTGTTTTGCAGGAATTACGAGTTGGACCAGGTCTTAGCAACGTAAACAAGGAATCTGTCACGCTAATTTCGTACATGCATAATCAAAGATGGACGTTATGGCAAATATGGAAACTCAGCACAATTCAAGGGCGATTATTTAGGCTAAATTTACTTCTATTTCTAAAGGGGTAACGAGCTAGTAGTTAGGTGATTTGCCTAAAATAGAACCACACACACTTGTATAAATGGCACTCTTGAACATTCGGAAGACACAACACACTTCTCACACGCTTTAGCATACGATACTATAGTGATCCTTGTACCTAGCTCGTTACCATCCGAAGTTGTAACCATTATTTGTTATATTAAAGTTTGGTGATCGGTAGTTTCCATCACCCGAGGTTTTTTATGCCGGAGATCATTCGTTGATCAAGGGCTTTTTCCTCATATAAATCCTTGTGTCACTTGTGCATTTTACATTTGAGTGATCCTTCACTTTGTTCATCATACCAAGCATCATTCCCCGTTTACATAAAGTTTGGTTGCATTATCTTCAAGTGATTTTTGACCAAAACAATAATTATCACCTAGTGACGCAGTTTTATGGTCCTCACTTCCCTACACTCCCTACTAGTGTAGTACCCTGTCTCTGGCTCATATTGGCCTTAAAAACATTGTCTGTCTTGGTGCTGGCATTGTCAGCATGTTTTGTGGGTTATCCGCTCAGTGTGCTAACTGTGCTTTATGCATCAAGTTTGTCACTAAAGTTTGTGTGTAATATATGAAATGACAGTATGAAATGTGATGCATATGTATGTGTTAGGGCTGGATTTTTATCATACGTGATCCTTATACGTGATCCTAACCTGTGATCCTTGTTTCTTTGACAGGCAGTGATCCTTAGCAGGACTTCAGGATCAGGATCATGGACCATTGAAAGGATCCTCATGCTAATAGTTACCTTCGTGTAATACAACATTATTTTGCAGGAACATCTGGCAGGATACGCTCTTAGCATCATAATCAAGGGACGCGTCTTCACAATTATAGCACGAGCTTAATCAAAGATAGACGTTGCAAAGGATATGGAAACTTAGCTTGATTTAAGGGCGGCAATTTAGGCTAGATTGTCTTTTATTTCTAAAGGGGTAATGAGCTGATTATTAGTCTTTTTACCTAAAATAGGTCACCTACACTTGTATAAATAACACTCTTCCTCATTCGGAAGAACACACAACACAACTCTCACACGCTTAGACACTCGAAACGATAGTGATCCTTGTACTCAGCTCATTATCATCCAAAGTTGTAACTATTTTTCTTATATTGAAGTTTGGTGATTGGTAGTTGCCATCACCCGAGGTTTTTTATGCCGGAGATCATACATTGATCAAGGGCTTTTTCCTCGTATAAATCATTGTGTCTTTGCATATTTTATACTGAAGTGATCCTTTACTTTTTCTACAAACCAAGCATCATACCCCATTTACATAAAGTTTGGTTGCATTATCCTTGTGTGATTTTTGACCAAAACAGTTTGGCGCCCACCGTGGGGCAATTGGTGCTTCATTCATAAGAAAACCTTTTATTCGAAATCATTTCATAGAAATACATGGCTTCATCATTGAAAAACATGTCCACGGCAATGTCTGCAGTCACCTCGTCCCAGAACATTCTGCCTCCACCACCGGCAGGATCCCAGAAGAATGCTGAGAAGAGACAAACTCCTACTAATTCTAAAACTCCATCTCCTTCTGCTATGAATTCTTATATTCCCAGTACTAGTGATGTATTTACTCTGATTTTGCAGATGAAGGATCGTATGCAGCGGCAGGATGAAACTAATGAAAGGATCCTCAGGGAAATTGGAGATCTCAAGAGACAAAAGAAAACGGCAGAGGATCATTCCCCACTGATGCCCAAATCCTTGAGCTTTGATACTCCAATGATTACTTCTCAGCCATCGGGAATTCCAGACGTGCAAATTATGGGAGAATCAAGAGGATTGCACCTCGGATCGACACTCAGGCATCTGGCTCACACTTTCAGCCGGCAGGATCATATCCCCAGCATATGGGATCCTTCATGAATTCGGGAGCCTATCCGGGTGCACAGCAGTTTCAAGGATCCTACTTTGTTCCAGGATCATCCCAGGGTCAAGGATCCTACTTTGTTCCAGGATCATCCCAGGGTCAAGGATCCTACTTTGTTCCAGGATCATCCCAGGGTCAAGGATCCTATTTTGTTCCAGGATCATCCCAGGGTCAAGGATCCTCCTTCGTTTCAGGATCATCCCAGATACCAGGATCCTTCCAGATACCAGGATCCTTCCAG
Source organism: Helianthus annuus (assembly GCF_002127325.2). NCBI lineage: Eukaryota > Viridiplantae > Streptophyta > Magnoliopsida > Asterales > Asteraceae > Helianthus > Helianthus annuus. Next base: position 25,402,254 of record NC_035435.2, on the reverse strand, counting down.
GTGCCAGGATCCCTAAAAAGTTTGCAAACAGGAAGTCTAGATGTCCATCAAGGGGACTTCATTCCAATGCAGATCATTGCTTCCACTGGTCCCTCCGTTGTTCCAGAATCCCAGCAATATGGATTCCCTAACTTGAACCCAATGGGAGGTAACACTTTAAATAATTATCCTACCACTAACCATGGATTCATGCAGGATACAGGTGTCAATCATGCTATGGCCAGGGAATTGCAGAAACTAAAAGATATGATCTCAAGCGTTCCATGGGTAGTCAAGCCTATCCCAGAAATTGCAGATGGAAGCTGTTTTGGTCAAAAATCACACAAGGATAATGTAACCAAACTTTATGTAAACGGGGTATGATGCTTGGTTAATTATGAAAGTAAAGGATCACTTCTGTGATAAAAGATGCAAAGACACAATGATTTATACGAGGAAAAAGCCCTTGATCAATGTATGATCTCCGGCATAAAAAACCTCGGGTGATGGCAACTACCGATCACCAACTTCAATATAATAAAAATGTGGTTACAACTTCGGATAGTAATGAGCTGAGTACAAGGATCACTGAGTGTCTAAGTGTTTGAGAGTTGTGTCGTATGTCGTGTGTGTTCTTCCGAATGAGGAAGAGTGGTATTTATACAAGTATAGGTGACTTATTTTAGGCAAAATGACTAATTATCAGCTCATTACCCCTTTAGAAATAAAGACAATCTAGCCTAAATTGCTGCCCATGAATCAAGCCATGTTTCCATATCCTGTGCAACGTCTTTCTTCAATTAAGCTCTTGCCATAATTGTGAATACGCGTCCCTGGATCATGATGTTAAGAGCATATCCTGCTAGATGTTCCTGCAAAATAATGTTGTATTACACGAAGGTAACTATTAGCATGAGGATCCTTCCAATGGTCCATGATCCTGATCCTGAAGTCCTGCTGAGGATCACTGTCTGCCAAAGAAACAAGGATCACTGGTTAGGATCACGTGTAAGGATCACATATGATAAAAATCCAGCCCCAACAATTGCCCCCAAAATATAAGGAGTTAATTGTAAATAGACGAGTTATATTTTGTTTTGATCTTATCTCTAACGGGCGATTCCGAATAACTAGCCGTTACACATGGACTAGCCGTTGTGATAATTACGTCACAGATGTGACAATCCCTGCAAATCATCATTATAAATAGGAGATAGGGTTAGGATCACTCTGCATTTAAATTCGAGATATCTTCCCTTTATAATCGCTACCGAAGACTTGACCAGGTATCCTCTTCTTCTCTCTTTCCCTTCTTCCTTTTCTTTGCTCTGTTTCTTGCTTCTACTCTGTTTCTGTTCCAAACATGTTGCTCCGGAATTCTCCGCACAAGGACTCCAAGAAGGATAGTCCTTTAAAAAGCCAGGGGATTATCAAGGATTCTCCTACGGAGAGGGTATTCGTATGTCTGGGTGGCTTTTCCTGCTACCCCGTTTGCTATAGGGTATTCGTATCCTTTTCCAGACTTTACCCAGTCTTTCTTTTCCTTGACCGGCATCTCTTACATCCAAGCTATGCCGATGATCTGGAGGGTTCTTTATACCTTCGAGAGGATCATTGAGCAGAAAGGGATTGATCTCGGGATGGCGGAGTTGGCCGAGCTTTATGATCTTACCACATTTGGTTCTCATCGATACTTGCTGAAGCGGAAAGCCGGGGAGGATCACCCTGTCTTCAAGGTCACTAAGAACGATACAAACTGGAAGCATCGCTTTTTCTTTGTTAGAAGGGATACCATCCCAGATGGGGAGGATCTGCCCAAGGAATGGGCTACTCATGGTAGGATAGAGGATCCTGGAAGGATCACTATCAGACTTGCCGTATGCGATGAGGATCACTAACGTCTCTTTTCTTTTGTTTTCTGTGCAGCTATTTCCGTTGCTCACCTAAAATTGACCCCTGCTGCAAGAGAGAGAGTCTTAGCTTTTAAAAAGCTTGATCCTGAGGTCAGAAGTTTCCAAGTCACCGTCCAAGACTCACAAGAAGTATCCTCTGCATCTGCCACTATGTCAAGTAAGTATCCTTATAGAAAATAAATTATATGTAAGATTGTTTGATTAATAAGGCAACTTATCTTGATTTTGATTGTGTAGGCGCTGGGAAGTCTGCTAAGTCTGCCAAATCTGCCTCCTTGTTTGGGATTGATGATCTTGCCAAGGTCACGTCTTCGAAGAAGAAGACTTCGGTTGCTAGTCCTTCTGCTTCAGCCCCTAAATTACCCATTAGGGGTAAGGGAAAGAAGAGGAAAGTTTCTGAGGATCTTCAAGGATTCCCCCTCCTCCGTCAGCAATTTCTTGATTCTGTCAACGAGGTCAGGATCACTGCCCCTGTTGGTTATCCTGATGGTTTTTGAGGATCACCCGTGTCTGACGTTATATCCTGTTGTTTTTGCAGAAACTTACTGAAATAGAATCTTATGTTGGCCACGTTGAAGATCAGGATCGCCAGATTGCCGACCTTCATCAAATGGATGTGCTGAAGGATCTCAAGATCACTGATCTTGAGAAGAAGATCCGGGCTGTTAAGGATGAGGCTGTCAAAGCATTGATCAAGTTCGATTATGAGAAGCATGACATTACTCAGGATGCTAAAGTCTCTGCCGCGATAGCTATGTACAAGATACAACTGCAGATGGCCACGGAGGCTCAGGATCCTTCCTTTGATAAGAGCACATGGGACATTGAAGGCTGGAAGGCAAGGCTAGCAGAGTTGGAGGATGACGATGATGTTGAGGATATCCCTATGCTTGAAGGTGGAGATGCCGGCAAGGATCAGGGGGAGGCGAGTGGAGCTGGTGGTGATGGTGCAGCGAAGGTTTGAGCTGCAAGATTGGGCAATGATGGAAACTTCTAGACATAGCCGGAGCCCAATTTTTTAAATTTTGATAGCAGTTTGTGGTGTTTGAAACAATTATGGTTTGTAATCTTTGAACAATAGTTTTTAGGGTTAAGGATCCTGGATCCTTTGAACAATGGGTAGGATTGCAAAAGGTGGAGGGATCCTCTGTTTGGGGGATGAAGCCTTTGTGATCCTGCCGCTTTAATTTTCCTGCACAATGCTAAGACCGCATAGACAATGGACACCCTTTGCCAACCCATGTGGACGGGCCACGTTTTGCTGGTAGAAATGTGGGTTGGCAATTTTGACAACTTTTTGAAAGGGTTAATGATCCTTCTGTTTAATAATATAACTTAACTTTTCTGGCTTATCTCGTGTTGTTATTCTTATCTTCTTGTTTCTTAGTTGTCTTTGTAATATATTTGCAAGAGTTGAAAATATATTTAATAAATTTAGGATATGATCCTAGATCAAATATCCTGATATTAAAAATATTCAAAGTATTTTGGTTCAAGGATCATAGGTTTGGTTGTCAAAGTATAAGGGTCGGTTAGGATAATGAATATAATCAAAATAATCAAGGATCATACCTGAGGATCCGAGTCAGGATCCTAACCTTCAAACGAGACAATCGTGGATAAGACTTTGATGGATAATAAGGATTAAGGATCCTTATGTGTTTTACCTTTGACAAACCTGAAAAACGAAGCACAACTTGGGACTAAGCCAATGTAAGAAGTAAATTAGTAACTGGGGTCATGCCCAAAGGATAACTGAGAATGATCCCATAGGATCACTGGGGACAAGCCCAAAGGATAACTGGGGACAAGCCCAAAGTATAACTGGGGACAAGCTCAAAGGATCGTATCTAGACTGGAGTATGGCCCTTTCTGGCAACTATCCAAACTTAGTGACATGAAAATGTCAAAACCTTAGCTAACGTGAAAACGTTAGAAACCTTAGGAACGGATGTATGGTACGTCTACCATTATACGTAGGATCCTAAATATAGCCAGTACGATGAGGTTGTCAGCCCCGAAAGTGGGTACTGGTCCCAAAGACGTGAACTATACCAGGATCATCGTGCGCTGCTGGCGGAAACTGGGGATAATCCCAAGGATAACTGGGGTTGGACCCAAGGATCTGTGGTGCTTTTGGAGATCTTTGACGATTTGCTGAAGATACCTGAACTATCATAACTCAAATGGTTTGTGAGTAGAGGATGAAGGATACATGATCCTTATCCTTAGGCAAAAAGTAAGAAAATGTAATAGTTTTTAGGATAAGCGTATTACCAGAGTAAGGATTACTGATATCTCCGGGATCCTTCAAGGATACTTCAATGTAAGGATCACATGCATGAAGGATCATGTTCACATGAAATATTTCTTTAAGTGAACAGCATTCCAGGCTCTTGGTAACAAGTTTCCTTCCATGGTTAGCAACCTGTATGCCCCCTTTCCTGCTTCAGCTTCAATCAAGTAGGGACCTTCCCATTTTGGTGCTAGCTTCCCGTCAGCAGGATTGATAGTATTTTGAAATGCTTTTCTTAACACCATATCTCCGACTTGGAACTTCCTTATCCTGACATTTTTGTTGTAGGTACCAGCCATTCTTTGTTGGTAGCTTGCCATCCTTATTCTAGCTAGATCCCTGATTTCCTCAATAGTATCCAAATCCTGAGCTAGGATTGCAGCATTTTCTTCAGGATCACGAGCAATTGTTCTAGCAGTTGGGATCACCATCTCTGTTGGGATTACTGCTTCTGCTCCAAATACTAAAGAGAAAGGTGTTTGACCAGTGGAATTCTTGGGAGTTGTCCTATCAGCCCATAGCACATAAGGTAACTCCTCTGCCCATTTTCCTTTCTTGGATCCTAGCTTCTTCTTCAGATTGTTGATGATGATCTTGTTGGATGATTCTGCTTGACCATTGGCTTGTGGATGAACTGGTGTTGATGTTATCATCTTGATTCCCCAACTGTCACAAAAGTTAGTGGTTCTGCTTCCAATGAATTGGGAGCCATTATCACATACAATTTCAGAGGGAATGCCAAATCTAGTTATAATGTTTCTTTTGATGAAGGATATGACTTCCTTTTCTCTGACTTGAGCGAAGGCTTCAGCTTCTATCCACTTGGAAAAATAGTCAGTCATGGCAAGCATAAATACTTTTCCACCAGGTGCTTTAGGGAGCTTGCCAACTATATCCATTCCCCATCTCATGAATGGCCAAGAGGATGGTATGGGGTGTAGTAATTCAGCTGGTTGGTGAAGGATATTGCTATGCCTTTGGCAAGGATCACATTTCTTAGCATGCTCTATAGCATCCCTTTTCATGGTTGGCCAGTAGTATCCTGTTCTAAGGATCCTTGAGAATAATGCCCTGCCCCCAGTGTGGTTTCCACAATCTCCTTCATGGAAGTCCCTCAACACTTCTTCAATTTCAGGATCCTCAATACATCTTAAATATGGTCCTGCAAGGGATCGTTTATATAGCACATTATTCAAGATTGTAAATTGAGATACCTTGATCCTGAAAGCTCTAGGATTTTCTCCCATTGGAATCTCTCCGTTTTGCAAGTATCTCATGATTGGTGAGATCCATGATCCTGAATAAGATTGGGCTTCTTCACTAGGGATCATTGCAGTATCCTCTTCTATTTCCATGGCCACCTGATTTTCAATAGCAGGAGCCAGGATATGGATGATAGGGATACTTATATCTTCTGGAATCTTCAAGGATGATCCTAGGTTGGCCAATGCATCAGCCCCTGTATTCTCCTCCCTTGGTACCTGTGTCAAGCTGAAAGAAACAAAAGAGAGTGCCAATTCTTTGACTATCTCTAAATATTTGGTTAGTTTTTCACCTTTAACAGCATAGGATCCGTTAAAGTGATTAGTGATCAATAATGAATCTACATATACTTTGAGATACTTTACCCCCATATCCTTAGCAATTTGTAAGCTAGCAATTAAGGCTTCATACTCAGCCTCATTGTTAGTTGCTTGGAACTCACAGGCTATGGAGTGGGGTATTATGTCCCCCTGTGGCGATTTTAGTAGGATCCCTAGCCCTGTTCCTTTGATATTGGAGGATCCGTCAGTGTGTAGTATCCAAGGATCCTTGGTCTCATCCAACTGCTGAACCTCCAATTCTGCTTCTTTTTGTAGATCACTACTGAAATCAGCCACAAAGTCAGCTAGTGCCTGAGATTTAATAGCTGTTCTTGGTTCGTATCTTATATCATGGGCACTAAGCTTTACTGCCCACTTAGCCATTCTCCCTGACATATCTGGTTTCCTGAGGACATTCTTAATTGGAAAATTAGTTTTAACAACAATAGTATGGGTTTCAAAATAATGTCTTAACTTAGTCGATGCCATGATTAATGCAAGGATAAGTTTTTCGAGGTGTGAGTACCTGGATTCGGCATCAAGTAGACTTTTACTTACATAGTAGATAGGATATTGTGTACCTTCGTGATCCTTAACAAGGACAGCACTTACAGCGGTTGAGGATACCGCCAGATATAAGGATAACACATCTCCTTTTTCCGGTTTTGCTAATGCTGGTGCTGAGGACATATACTCTTTTAGGGCTTGTAAAGCATTCTCATGCTTCTCAGTCCATTCGAACTTCTTATTCTTCCTTAGGATATCGTAAAATTCTCTGCATTTCTCTGAGGGTTTCGATATGAACCTGTTCAAAGCTGCTATCCTGCCTGTCAGTCTTTGAACATCCTTGGCATTGGCAGGAGATTTGATATTTACTAGTGCTTTAATTTGTTCCGGGCTTGCTTCAATGCCCCTCTGGGTTACCATGTATCCTAAGAACTTTCCTGCCTTAACACCAAAATGGCATTTTGAAGGATTAAGTTTCATGTTGTAATTATCAAGGATATCGAATGCTTCTTCTAAGTCCCTTAGGTGATCCTCAGCTTTCTTTGACTTGACCACCATATCATCTATGTACACCTCCATAGTTTTTCCAATTTGATCTTTGAACATCATATTTACCAGCCTTTGATATGTTGCACCTGCATTTCTTAGTCCAAAAGGCATGGCAATATAACAATATAAACCGGTTGGGGTCATAAAGGCTGTATCCTCTTGGTCAGATGGTTCCATCTGGATTTGTTGGAACCCAGATGATGCATCCATAAAGGTTAACAGTTCATGCCCCGCTGTTGCATCCACCATGGAGTCAATGTGGGGCAATGGGAAAGGATCCTTGGGACATGCCTTATTTAAATCAGTGAAATCGACACATGCCCTCCACTTTCCGTTTTTCTTTTGGACAACAACCACATTGGCTAACCATTTTGGATACTTTACCTCCCTGATCATACCTGCTCGAAGTAGTCTCTCCACTTCTTCTTGGATAATGGCATTCCTTTCTGGTGCAAACTTCCTCCTTTTTTGATGGATTGGTTTGATAGACCTGTCAATGCCAAGTTTGTGAGTAATAATATCCTTAGATATACCTGTCATATCTTCATGTTTCCAAGCAAAGGTAGATTTTCTTCTTTTGAGGAAGGATATCATGTCTTCTTTCATCTTGCCAAGGATCCCTGATCCGATATAGATTTTTGACTCAGGATCACTAGGATCCAAGAGGATTTCATCTACATCTTGTTCCCTTGCCTCCAAGACATTCCTTGGAGGATACTGTAATTGCTATTGCTCCCTTGGCTTCGAGGTTGGCTTCATAGATGAGGTATAACAATCCTTAGCCTCCTGCTGGTCACTATCGATCTTGATTATTCCCCATGGGCTAGGGAGCTTTACACATTGATGGTAGGTAGATGGGACTGCTTTCATATCATGTATCCAACGCCTGCCAAGGATAACGTTGCAACAAGATAAACAGTCAATAACACAAAATTTTTGGTAATTATGTAATCCTTCCATGTAGATTGGGAGTTTGATGTCCCCCAGAGTTTTCTTCGTTTCTCCACTGAATCCTACAAGCACGGAGGATCTTGGTGTGATGTCTGATTCTGGGATTCCCATCTTCTTCAGAACATCAAGCTGGATAATGTTCACTGAGCTTCCTCCATCGATAAGGATCCTGCGGACAAAATGGTTAGAGATAAAGAGAGTGATAACTAAACTATCATGATGAGGATCCTGAATGTTAATGCGATCATCCTCATCAAACGTTATCATCTTCCCTTCTGAGACACTTGATGTTCTAATAGGCCTTTCTCCATTATCCATTTTTGACTCCTTTGCATGTCTTTTGGCCGCCGAGAAGGATGTACCACAGATGTCTGATCCTCCGGAAATAAAGTTGATCACTTGTGCATTTGCCGGAGGTGCTGGAGCCTTTTCAGGGATCCTTTCAGGATCCTGAGTCCTTTGCTTTTTTCTTCCTAACAATTCTTTCAGGTGCCCCTTGCTTAATAGATATCCAATCTCTTTTCTTAAAGCTATGCATTCTTCAGTCAGATGCCCGAAATCCTCATGGTATGCACACCATTTGGACTTGTCTTTAGTCCCGGATGGTTTATCATTCTTCCTGGGCCACCTAGCTTTTTCACCTAGATTCTGCATTGCAAGGATTAGTTCATGATTATCAACGGAAAAACAATATTCTGAGATTGGAGGATATTCTTCATCATCCTCTTCTTGGTCAACAGCATGCACATTCTTGTTCTCGTTTCTATGGTAGGATTTGAACTTGTTGCTTTTGAAGGAGGATCCTTGCTTATCTTGTTTTGAGGATCCTACTTGTCTTTCCTGGATCCTCTTGTCATCCTCTAGCCGGATAAACCTGAGTGCTCGAGTTCTTACTTCATCCAAATTCCTGCATGGTGTCATAACAAGATCATCATAGAATAATGAATCCTTAAGCAGTCCCATTTTGAAGGCTTCGACAGCCGTAGCCATATCCAAGTTGGGAATGTCCAAGGATTCTTTACTAAATTTAGTTATATAATCCCTTAATGATTCATTATGATTTTGAGTTATCCTGTACAAGTCACTAGTTAATTTTTCAAATTTTCTACTACAAGAGAATTGGTTATTGAATAAATTAACTAAATTGGCAAATGAAGTAATAGAGTAAGGGGGAAGACTTAGCAGCCACTTAAGAGCTGATCCAGTAAGAGTGGATCCAAATCCTTTACATAGGCATGCTTCCTTCAACTTTTCTGGGATAGGATTGATCTCCATCCTCTCCCTGTATTGTGCTATATGCTCCTCTGGATCCGTTGTGCCATCATACAGCTTCATGGTAGGGATATGGAACCTTTTGGGTACCTCTGCATCACAAATTGGTGGTGCAAAACGGGATACCTTGTGGCTTCCATCCGCAATCTCTGGGATAGGCTTGACTACCCCTGGAACACTTGAGATCATGTCCTTTAGGTTCTGTAATTCCCTGGCCATAGCATGATTGGTACCTGTATCCTGCATGAATCCAAGGTTAGTAGTAGGATAATTATTTAAAGTGTTACCTCCCATTGGGTTCAAGTTAGGGAATCCATATTGCTGGGATTCTGGAACAACGGAGGGACCAGTGGAAGCAATGGTCTGCATTGGAATGAAGTCCCCTTGATGGACATCTAGACTTCCTGTTTGCAAACTTTTTAGGGATCCTGGCATCTGTAAGGATCCTGGTATCTGGGATGATCCTGGTACGAAGGAGGATCCGTGAACCTGGGATGATCCTGGAACAAAGGAGGATCCTTGGCCCTGGAATGATCCTGGAACAAAGTAGGATCCTCGAAACTACTGTGCCCCCGGATAGGCTCCCGGATTCATGAAGGATCCCATGTATTGAGGATAGGATCCTACAGGCTGAAAATGTGAGTCTGATGTCTGAGTCATTGCTGCCGAGTTGAGATGTGATCCTCTTGATTCCCCTATGATTTGCACGTCCGGGATCCCTGATGGCTGGGAAGTGATCATTGGAGTATCAAAGCTCAAGGATTTGGGCATCAGTGGAGAATGATCCTCTGCCGCTTTCTTTTGTCTTTTGAGATCTCCAATTTCCCTGAGGATCCTTTCGTTAGTTTCATCTTGCCGCTGCATACGATCCTTCATCTGCAAAATTAAAGCAAATACATCACTAGTACTGGGAATAGAAGAATTCATAGCAGAAGAAGATAGAGGTTTAGAGAAAGTGGGAGTTGATCTCTTCTCAGTATTTTTCTGAGATCCTGCCGGTGGAGGAGGCAAGGTGATCTGTGATGAAGTGACCGCAGACATCGCCGTGGACGTGTTCTTCAATGATGAAGCCATGTAACTCTTTGAAGTGATTTCGAACAAAAGATTTTCTTATGAATGAAGCACCAATTGCCCCACGGTGGGCGCCAAACTGTTTTGGTCAAAAATCACACAAGGATAATGTAACCAAACTTTATGTAAACGGGGTATGATGCTTGGTTAATTATGAAAGTAAAGGATCACTTCTGTGATAAAAGATGCAAAGACACAATGATTTATACGAGGAAAAAGCCCTTGATCAATGTATGATCTCCGGCATAAAAAACCTCGGGTGATGGCAACTACCGATCACCAACTTCAATATAATAAAAATGTGGTTACAACTTCGGATAGTAATGAGCTGAGTACAAGGATCACTGAGTGTCTAAGTGTTTGAGAGTTGTGTCGTATGTCGTGTGTGTTCTTCCGAATGAGGAAGAGTGGTATTTATACAAGTATAGGTGACTTATTTTAGGTAAAATGACTAATTATCAGCTCATTACCCCTTTAGAAATAAAGACAATCTAGCCTAAATTGCTGCCCATGAATCAAGCCATGTTTCCATATCCTGTGCAACGTCTTTCTTCAATTAAGCTCTTGCCATAATTGTGAATACGCGTCCCTGGATCATGATGTTAAGAGCATATCCTGCTAGATGTTCCTGCAAAATAATGTTGTATTACACGAAGGTAACTATTAGCATGAGGATCCTTCCAATGGTCCATGATCCTGATCCTGAAGTCCTGCTGAGGATCACTGTCTGCCAAAGAAACAAGGATCACTGGTTAGGATCACGTGTAAGGATCACATATGATAAAAATCCAGCCCCAACAGAAGCCATAAGGTATCTCGCTTTGCACCACCAATTTGTGATGCAGAGGTACCCAAAAGGTTCCATATCCCTACTATGAAGCTGTATGATGGTACAACGGATCCAGAAGAGCACATAGCACAATACAGGGAGAGGATGGAGATCAATCCTATCCCAGAAAAACTGAAAGAAGCATGCCTATGTAAAGGATTTGGATCCACTCTTACTGGATCAGCTCTTAGGTGGCTGCTAAGTCTTCCCCCCTACTCTATTACTTCATTTGCTAATTTAGTTAATTTATTCAATAACCAATTCTCTTGTAGTAGAAAATTTGAAAGATTAACTAGTGATTTGTACAGGATAACTCAAAATCATAATGAATCATTAAGGGATTATATAACTAAATTTAGTAAAGAATCCTTGGACATTCCCAACTTGGATATGGCTACGGCTGTTGAAGCCTTCAAAATGGGACTGCTTAAGGATTCATTATTCTATGATGATCTTGTTATGACACCATGCAGGAATCTAGATGAAGTAAGAACTCGAGCACTCAGGTTCATCCGGCTAGAGGATGACAAGAGGATCCAGGAGAGACAAGTAGGATCCTCAAAACAGGGGAAGCAAGGATCCTCCTTCAAGAACAACAAATTCAAATCCTACCATAGAAATGAGAACCAGAATGTGCATGCTGTTGACCAAGAAGAGGATGATGAAGATTATCCTCCAATCTCAGAATATTGTTTTTCCGTTGATAATCATGAACTGATCCTTGCAATGCAGAATCTAGGTGAAAAAGCTAGGTGGCCCAGGAAGAATGATAAACCATCCGGGACTAAAGACAAGTCAAAATGGTGTGCATACCATGAGGATTTCGGGCATCTGACTGAAGAATGCATAGCTTTAAGAAAAGAGATTGGATATCTATTAAGCAAGGGGCACCTGAAAGAATTGTTGGGAAGAAAAAAGCAAAGGACTCAGGATCCTGAAAGGATCCCTGAAAAGGCTCCAGCACCTCCGGCAAATGCACAAGTGATCAACTTTATTTCCGGAGGATCAGACATCTGTGGTACATCCTTCTCGGCGGCCAAAAGACATGCAAAGGAGTCAAAAATGGATAATGGAGAAAGGCCTATTAGAACATCAAGTGTCTCAGAAGGGAAGATGATAACGTTTGATGAGGATGATCGCATTAACATTCAGGATCCTCATCATGATAGTTTAGTTATCACTCTCTTTATCTCTAACCATTTTGTCCGCAGGATCCTTATCGATGGAGGAAGCCCAGTGAACATTATCCAGCTTGATGTTCTGAAGAAGATGGGAATCCCAGAATCAGACATCACACCAAGATCCTCCGTGCTTGTAGGATTCAGTGGAGAAACGAAGAAAACTCTGGGGGACATCAAACTCCCAATCTACGTGGAAGGATTACATAATTATCAGAAATTTTGCGTTATTGACTGTTTGTCTTGTTGCAATGTTATCCTTGGCAGGCCTTGGATACATGATATGAAAGCAGTCCCATCCACCTACCATCAATGTGTGAAGCTCCCTAGCCCATGGGGAATAATCAAGATCGACAGTGATCAGCAGGAGGCTAAGGATTGTTATACCTCATCCATGAAGCCAACCTCGAAGCCAAGGGAGCAATAGCAATTACAGTATCCTCCAAGGAATGTCTTGGAGGCAAGGGAACAAGATGTGGACGAAATCCTCTTGGATCCTAGTGATCCTGAATCAAAAATCTATATCGGATCAGGGATCCTTGGCAAGATGAAAGAAGACATGATATCCTTCCTCAAGAGAAGAAAGTCTACCTTTGCATGGAAGCACGAAGATATGACAGGTATATCTAAGGATATCATAACTCATAAACTCGGCATTGACAGGTCTATCAAACCAATCCATCAAAAAAGGAGAAAGTTTGCACCAGAAAGGAATGCCATTATCCAAGAAGAAGTAGAGAGACTACTTCGAGCAGGTATGATCAGAGAGGTAAAATATCCAAAATGGTTAGCCAATGTGGTCGTTGTCCAAAAGAAAAATGGAAAGTGGAGGGTATGTGTCGATTTCACTGATCTGAATAAGGCATGTCCCAAGGATCCTTTCCCATTACCCCACATTGACTCCATGGTGGATGCAACAACGGGGCATGAACTGTTGACCTTTATGGATGCATCATCTGGATTCCAACAAATTCAGATGGAACCATCTGACCAAGAGGATACAGCCTTTATGACCCCAACAGGTTTGTATTGTTATATTGCCATGCCTTTTGGATTAAGAAATGCAAGTGCAACATATCAAAGGCTGGTGAATATGATGTTCAAAGATCAAATTGGACAAACTATGGAAGTATACATAGATGATATGGTAGTCAAATCAAAGAAAGCTGAGGATCACCTAAGGGATTTGGAAGAAGCATTTGATATCCTTGATAAATATAACATGAAGCTTAATCCTTCAAAGTGCCACTTTGGTGTTAAGGCAGGTAAATTCCTAGGATATATGGTAACTCAGAGAGGCATTGAAGCAAGTCCGGAGCAAATTAAAGCACTAGTAAACATCAAGTCCCCTGCCAATGCTAAGGATGTGCAAAGGTTAACAGGCAGGATAGCAGCTCTGAACAGGTTCATATCAAAATCCTCAGAAAAATGTAAAGAATTTTACGATATCCTAAGGAAGAACAAGAAGTTTGAATGGACTGAGAAACATGAGAATGCTTTACAAGCCCTTAAAGAATATATGTCCTCAGCACCAGCATTATCAAAACCCGAAAAAGGAGATGTGTTATCCTTATATTTGGCGGTATCCTCAACCGCTGTAAGTGCTGTCCTTGTGAAGGATCACGAAGGTACACAATATCCTATCTACTATGTAAGTAAGAGTTTACTTGATGCTGAATCCAGGTACTCACACCTCGAAAAACTTATTCTTGCATTAATCATGGCATCAACTAAGTTAAGGCATTATTTTGAAACCCATACTATTGTTGTTAGAACTAACTTTCCAATTAAGAATGTCCTCAGGAAACCAGAGATGTCAGGAAGAATGGCTAAGTGGGCAGTAAAGCTTAGTGCCCATGATATAAGATATGAGCCAAGAACAGCCATTAAATCCCAAGCACTAGCTGACTTTGTGGCTGATTTCAGTAGTGATCTACAAAAGAAGCAGAATTGGAAGTCCAACAGCTGGATGAGACCAAGGATCCTTGGATACTACACACTGATGGATCCTCAAATGTCAAGGGCACAGGGCTCGGGATACTACTAAAATCGCCACAGGGGGACATAATACCCCACTCCATAGCCTGTGAGTTCCAAGCAACTAACAATGAGGCTGAATATGAAGCCTTAATTGCTGGCTTGCAAATTGCTAAGGATATGGGGGTAAAATATCTTAAAGTATATGTAGACTCATTATTGATCACCAATCACTTTAATGGATCCTATGCTGTTAAAGGTGAAAAACTAACCAAATATTTAGAGATAGTCAAAGAATTGGCACTCTCTTTTGTTTCTTTCAGCTTAACACAGGTACCAAGGAGGATAACACGAAGCTGATGCATTGGCAACTTAGGATCATCCTTAAAAATTCCAGAAGACATAAGTATCCCTATCATCCATATCCTGGCTCCTGCTATTGAAAATCAAGTGGCCATGGAAATAGAAGAGGATACTGCAGTAATCCCTAGTGAAGAAGCTCAATCTTATGCAGGATCATGGGTCTCACCAATCATGAAATACTTGCAACACGGAGAGATTCCATGGGAGAAAATCCTAGAGCTTTCAGGACTCAAGGGTACCTCAATTTACAATCTTAAATAATGTGCTATATAGACGATCCCTTGCAGGACCATACTTAAGATGTATTAGGGATCCTGAAATTGAAGAAGTGTTGAGAGACTTCCATGAAGGGAGATTGTGGAAACCACAACTGGGGGCAGGGCATTATTCTCAAGGATCCTTAGAACAGGATACTACTGGCCAACCATGAAAAGGGATGCTGTAGAATATGCTAGGAAATGTGATCCTTGTCAAAGACACAGCAATATCCTTCATCAACCAGCTGAATTGCTACACCCATACCATCCTCTTGGCCATTCATGAGATGGGGATGGATATAGTTGGCAAGCTCCCTAAAGCACCTGGTGGAAAAGTATTTATGCTTGCCA